>NC_051158.1:77350529-77425002 GCF_013339745.2 Dermacentor silvarum
CCCGAGACCGAAAAATACATGTTTTCAGAGTTGAGAAGCCCGAGAATAACTCGCAGAAAGCCCGAGCCCGGCCCGGGCCCGCGTCAAAAAACCCGAGCCCGGCCCGGGCCCGGGTCAAAAAGCACACGCCGTGCCCGAGCCCGGCCCGAGCCCGTGAAAAAACTCCTCTACCCGGCCCGGCCTTTCGGGTAAGCCCGAGCCCGTGCAGTGCTCTAATCGCTACCACCTGTCGGCTAGCGCGACGGCCCGAGGAAGACCGACATTTAGCGCACACCCGATCACCGCCCACTCTGCTACCATTCAGAAGAGGCCAGCCACACCTATCGCCGCTTCCAGTACCACGCGATAGGTCTGCGGGGATTCGCCATCAACGCGCCGCGTCCATTGCGAGGTGAACTACTGCGCGACATCACCGACTACCTCGCCGGAGCCCAGCGGCAACCACAACGACCCTCACGCTCGCTGTCACCAGGCCGCTACATCTCGCCGCATCGCCGTGCGGGGCGCCCGGGGACGATCTCCGAGCCCTTACTAGGGAAACTAAAAGCAGCAACTGAAGGTGTGGTTGCTTTACGACGCAATGCTGAAGATCCTCCACCGCTGACGACGAAGACGATTCGCGAATTATCACGACGAGATAATAACACGCCGCCTTGATGACAGAACTTCGCCGCCGCAAGAAGACCTGCCGATGCGACGTACCAGCAGCGGAGCAACCCGATGCAGCCGTGATCCAACGCCACGACTTAACCGCAACGCCAAAGGACGGTCTACCGACCTAGATGTGCTAATCGATGGTCACCACGTCACCGCTCTCGTCGACACTGGAGCAGAATATTCCGTTTTCACTAGCCCGTTCGCCGCCAAGTTGAAGAAGGTGAAAACGGCCTGGCAAGGACCCGATATCCGGACAACGGGAGGCCAAACGCCGGCTGGAATCTGCACAGCGCGAGTCATGGTTGACAACCACACTTACCCGGCGAGCTCCGTAATCCTGCAGCAATGCTCCAGGGATGTCACCCTAGGCATGAACTTTCTAAATTAACACGGTGCACTCGTCGACTGAAGGTCCAAGTCGATAAAGCTTTCAATGCACAAAGCGATACCGCCGCATACAAACATCAGTTACCATGTCTTGAATGTGCTTGACGAACAAGTCACCGTTCCGCCTCACTCCAGAGTAATGATTTCCGTCGGTACCGACGTGCCTGCAGACATGGAGGGTGTCGTCGAGGGCGATCATCACTTACTGCTCGACCGCGATATTTGAGTCGCTAGAGGCATAGCTGAGCTACGTGAAAGGAAAGCAAGATTGATGCTCACAAACTTCATCCACGAATACAACCACATTAACAAAGGCACCATGGTCGCCTACATTGATGAATTAGTACCAATCCAGCTGTGCTTTCGCCTTCACTGATTCTAGCGCGCCTGCAACGACTACTGTAATATCTGAACCAGCTTTCGATGTCAATCAGAAGCTTCCCAGGTATAAGAAAGTTCAGCTCAAAGCCCTGCTCCTGCAATACATGGACTGATTCTCATCGTCATCCAAAATTCGACAAACCCCTGTCGCCAAGCACCCCATCATATTTGACAAAAACGTACGTCCACTCCCTCAGAGCCCGTACCGAGTTTCAGCGCGCGAACGCGAGGCCATAAGGCAACAAGTCGACGAAATGCTACGCGACGACATCATCTAGCCGTCAAAGAGTCCGTGGGCGTCCCCCGTGGTATTAGTGAAGAACAAGGATGGGACCCTACGTTTCTGCGTCGATTATCATCGCCTCAACAAAATAACAAAAAGGGATGTATCGCCTCAACAAAATAACAAAAAGGGATGTGTACCCTCTCCCACGAATAGACGACGCCTTGGATCGACTCTACAACGCAAAGTATTTTTCGTCGATGGACCTCAAAACCGGCTATAGCTACTGGCAAATCGACGTCGACGAGAGGAACCGGGAGAAGACTGCCTTTATTACACCACACGAACTGTTTGAGTTCAAGGTCATGCTCTTTGGCCTTTGCTCGGCACCTGCCACTTTCCAACGCGTCATGGATACAGTACTGGCAGGCTTGAAGTAGCAGACTTGCCTTATCTACTTGCACGACGTCGGAGTGTTTGCCTCAAGCTTCGGAGAATACCTCCGGCGCCTTGAAACAGTTCTTCAAGCAATCAAGACCTCTGGTCTCACGTTAAGGCCAGAAAAGTGCCGCTTCGCATACGAGGAGCTCTTGTTTTTGGGCCACGTCAGCAACAAGTCTGGAGTGCATCCTGACCCACAGAAAACTGCGGCCATCACTAACTTTCCTCCGCCCGCCGACAAGAAGGCAGTGCGTACATTTCTTGGACTGTGCGCCTATTACAGGCGCTTCGTCAAGGTCTTTTCACGCATCGACGAGCCACTGTCGTACATCACGAAGGCCGACGTCGAGTTCAACTAGGAGACGCCGCAAGTCGAAGCATTTGAAGAACTGAAGCGACGCCTGCAATCGCTGCCACTACTTGCGCATTTCGACGAAAACGCCGATACTGAAGTTCACGCCGGACTTGATGAGTCTGATGAATCCGAAATATCCAGCCCTTTCAGCATGGCCGAACTAATAGCGGCGATTGAAACTTCGAAGAAACGAACAACACCTGGACCCGATGGTAGTCCTTATGAGGTTTTCAAGAACATGGAAGGAGCAGCTCTCGACGCACTTCTTCAGGTTATTAATAAAGTATGGGAGACTGGAAACGTTCCACCTGACTAGAAGCATTCCATTGTTGTCCCGATTCCGAAACCAGGAAAGTCTCCAAATAACCTGCAGTCTTTACGCCCAATTTCACTAACCCCAACTGTCTGCAAGCTTGCTGAAAAGATGCTGGCCACACGTGTTTCCTGGTGGCTTGAACGCCATGATAAATATCATCCTGCTCAAATTGGCTTCCGTTCTTACTTGGGAACTGAAGACGGTCTTTCTATCCTATCAGACGATGTTTTGCATATTTCACCCCACAGTCACGCTGTGCGCACGGTAGTAACAACAGACATAACGAAAGCTTATGACAATATAGACCAAGAAATCATTATTGCTAACCTCATCGACCTGGGACTTCCACCGCGGGTCATAAGATTTAGCTACTCATTTCTTCATAATCGCATATTTGCGATTAGAGTAGATGGAAGGCAAGAAGGATACTTCACATCGAACAGAGGAGTCGCACAAGGTTCGGTTTTAGCTCCTCTTCTCTTCAACGTTGCTCTAATACATCTAGCCTGACAACTACACCAGATTCCAGACGTGAAGATTTTAATCTATGCGGATGACGTCACTTTGTGGTCCGTGCATGACGATATATCTCGACAAAGTCAACAGCTTCAAGAAGCCCTTGATGTTCTGCACAACTACGCTCGGAAAGCAGGGTTGGACATTTCCGCCCAAACATGTTGTGGTGGCCAACAAGAAAGGACGCACATGAATCACGCAGCACCCCTTTACATTTAAACACGGCGCAGTGACAATCCCTGAGGCTTCTGAGGTCCGCATACTGGGTCTCGATATTCACCAGTCCGGCAGTGGTGCACACTGGCTCCGTAAAATCAGACAGACTTCTACAAAAACACTTCACTTTATTCGTCGCATAGCAGCAAAAGCAGCTAGAGCTCGTACTGACGTAGCTCGACGGTTGGTACGTGCAGTCTTGCAGCCACGAATTTTGTATCAGGCACAATTTCAACGGCTAACTTTGGCACAGTTTGCACAGTTAGAGACGATTAATCGCGATGCTATGCGCACAATCACAGCACTACCACACATCACTCCGATACCAACCTTACAGGAACATGCCCAGCTCAACACAATTGCAGAGCTAATTTTGCAAAGTGAAAAAGCACGTGAAATAAAAGAGCAACTTGTTCCGGCTGTCGCTGCGTTGCATGCTCCTTTCCAACGCGGCTCTCGGATTGACAATCAGCCCTATTCAATGTCTCCCTGGGAATTCACCAGCATCACAACTAATAAGCCAACCAAGTTACGACGCAGCGATACAACAGGTATTATTGACGACCACAATATCATCAATGGATCATGCGCTAACACCTGCAAAGTCTATACGGATGCTGCTATTCTCCCAGACGGCGGGAGGACATCATACATCATTCCTCAGTACTACGCATAATTTGATCAGCGGCCACCAGCGCTATTAATCTACGGAAACCAGCGCTCTAGTAATGGAACTGTAAGCCATCCACGACGCTGTGCAAGATGCGACATCTAAGCTGCCTACCATCAAACAACTAGATATATTCACTGATTCTTTAGCGGCTATTCAGGAACTGAAGAAGGTTGACAAGGCGATGGAAATCTGCGAGACAATACATACTATGAATAGAAAAACAACTACTTGCGTCAAGGTACACTGGATTCAAGGCCATGCAGCGAACCCTCACAACATTGCTGCTGACCAGCAGGCACATTGCCCTCCTAATCCAGATCTTCCGTCTATTCCCCTCCCACCTCAACCCCTTAACTCGCTCCGAGTCCGTAAAAATTTTCTCCGGCAGGACACACGCGCTCTTATCCCCCCGTGTGTCTGCTCCCTCCCCCTTCACCTTACTAGGGCGGAGAAAGTTGTGCTTAGGAGGCTTCGGGCCTGGGTGGCCATTACACCGGCTGTGATATCAAGGTGGAACTGGTCGAATTTACCACTGGGTGCTACGTGTCCATACTGCTCCGTCCCTGTGATGGAAGCAGATGCATACCACCTAATATGGACATGTACTGGTTTACAATCGGAACGCTCGCGTCTCCTACTGCAAGCCGGCCTCTGCTGCAGTGTGACAACCAGCTATGACCGCTGGATGCGTGATAACAAATTCCACAAAACACTGCTTCAATTCATACACAACACAGGCCTCACAGCACACATATAATACACATATCAAGAATTATGCCTTAACGGCAAGTCTTTATCGCAATAAAAAAAATGTCACAGTTTCGCCCTAAGGGCGAAGCAATGAATGCGATAGCAACACAGCAATGTCATAGGAAGTAAGGTGAGCGGCTTTGGTAGCAATATGAATTGTAGTAAACATGAGCTGATTAAGTAAGCAGGTGTGCTGCGGCGTAAGTAGACCGACATGAAGAGAGACTCGATGACCACGAGAAGGCGCGTGTGAAACGGTGGTGTTGATGAGAAGCGCTTCCCGTGGGCAGCGCGTGCGAAGGGACACACCTGTAGCGCTGCACTGCCGATCCGGGCAGCATTGCATGTGTAGCGTGCGTTGGAAAATGTGGCCCGACTATTACTAACTGAATGAACAAGCGTGGTGTGAGCGCGCACAAACAAACACGAATAGATCACAATGAATGACTGCAGACAACGACTGTCAAAACGCTGGCAGCAAGCGTACGCCGCAGCGGGCGAAGGTACGTGCGGTCTATCGCTTCAACGGAAACTGAGCGGCGAATGCACGGCGCGTAAAGGTCAGAGCCGTATGGAGATAAGAGATGGTGCCGGCGAGCGACGAGCGCGGTTGTTGGCAGAGTAAAAGTGCCCCCCCCCCCCCGCTCCCACCGGCGCTGGTTTCCTGCTTCCTTGCTGGCGCGTGGGAGATTGAGTGCGTTCGCTCTCCGTGATAGCGCGCGTCCCCGCACGCTTCCGCTCGGGCATACGGCGCGCGGCGAAGATTTTATCTATAGGGAACCTCACGGCGACGGCGACGACGACGGCGACGCCGACGGCAGAAATCCGGTTGAAGTGTCCATATAATTGCTATCGCAATAATTTGTGTTGTGAACGTTTATCTTAGCGCCAGCCTGGCTGGTCCGTCTCGGCGCCTGTGCTGTAATTATTCATACAAGTGCTCTCTGAATATTTCGAAAGGCGTAAAAGCCGACACCACACTTTTTCTTAGAAGCTGCAGTCACTAGTGTACGTAGTATCGTATCATTCTGGCAGACATGGGCGTCGTCTATTTTCTCGTCCTGTTTCTTGCGCTGTTAGTGTGCTGTGAATCTGTATCAAGAAGCTTAAGTTAATATGCTGCAGTACGTAGCGCATCCGCGTAGCCACACGGCTAACATTAAAATACCTTGTTAGGAGTACGTTTGTTTGTTTAATAACAAAATCGAACGCTAAAATTTTGTATTCATGGTGGCAAGTGTAAGGTAAGAAGCTATCGAAACTATCCGCTAATGGCATCCGTGTGCTTCTACCTGCTTCAGCACGTTATCCTTAAAGTGAGGCTGAATACCCCTGATAACCAAAAACATATGCAACTGGAGCAGGTGCTATGATTCCTTTCCTGGAAATGAAAGCCAGCATCCCAGTCTGTTAAGCTAGTCATGTACTTAACCTATATTAGACCAATGTTAGAGCATGCTAACTGGAGCCATTTCAAACTGGGTTATTTGACCAAAATAAGAACGTGCAAGGAAAGTGTCAAGGTACAGTCTAATCTGGTATTCCCAAACCGATTGTATTAGCAAAACTTGATGCCTCCCAAAATTGCCTGCATTAACCCAATGCTGAAAACAGGGGAAGCTGATTCCCTTTCTTGCTGCTGAAAAGCTGCTAGAATCTCAATAACAGACCACTTATGTTCTGAGAGAAAGTGAGGGGCACTGACAATATCTCTAATCTATTGTATGAGCCTTCACCTTGAACGAAAATGGAATAAAAATATTTACCTTTGCAAGCCTCAGAATCGAAACATTCTCAAAATTTTGAGGAGCCACATTAAATTTTTGAGATACAGACAATAAAAAGTGTGCCTAAGTACAAGTGCACACTGAACACACTTGAGTGGTTGAGTGGCCAGCTGCGAATGCAAAAGCGTCCATAGCTGCTACCTCGAGGTAACTGCTAGGTTGCACGTGTTTTTCTCCTATAGCCCATGTACCGGGCAAGGGGATTGGTTATTCGTAGTCCTGTGCTTCTTCTTTTTTTTTTTCAATAGGTGGTGGCTAGCTGATTCCATCTGTTTATGTATTTATCATTTGTGTCCATCTTATGTGCATGTGTTTGTGTCATGTTCTGATTGCTATACGTGCAGTGATGCAAGCATCTTTATCTTTAATATATTGCACTACAGTCATTTATTAAACTTTGTGTTGAAATGTACAAAATGTGGCCACCCAGTAATGACTAGGGCAGCCAGCAGGATTGGCAAGAAATATGATGCAGATCCAATGCACTTGCTTGAATCGACATGAGGCGAAGCTTTCACGCAACGGTCAGTTGAACTCTAGAAAACTAACTGCAGTGTTTACAGTTGTCCTTATTTCACCCGATGCAACACGTACTCATAGACAATGTTTGCTTATTGACCGCACAGGTCACATAATGGAATGTATACACAGCACGGTGAACTCACTCAAACGTCGGCTCACTAAGACTTCGAACTAACCGTGAGTCTGAGTTCGTTTGAGCCTGACTGAGTAGAATTTTGGTGAATACGAGTAAGAGCAAGCTCAGTTGAGTAAACTTTTAGTGAATATTGTCATGTGGTAGTCAGGGAAAGCTAATCCAAGTATAAATTTAGTGAATATGAGTCAATGCAAGCTCGGCAAGTAGATTTTTGGTCAATATGACTCAGTGCAAGCTCACCTGAGTAGAATTTTGATGAATATAAGTCGGAGCAAGCTTGGCTAAGTAGATATTTGGTGAATATGACTCGGTGCAAGCTTGCCTGAGTAGAATCTTTGTGAATATTAGTCAGATCAAGCTTGGCCAAGTACAATTTTGGTGAATATGGGTCAGAGCAAGCTCGGATAAGTAGAATTTTGGTGAATATGGCTGAGCAAGCTCGATTGAGTAATGATGGGATATGGTTATACGAGTTTATGCAGTAATACATGTAAGTGCAGACTCATTAGCAACATTGCCTTCATCTTGATGGGCTATACCTACGCCTCGTGATGAGTCTGCACACTTTATGAGCTGTGGACATGCAAGACCCACCCACACTTGAAAAGATCCTATCATTCACACGAAGGAATGCAACCGGCTGACTTCACTGCACAATTTTGATCTGCTTTTGTTTAATGTGTTATCTACTACTTATAAAAACCAGATGTCTGCCTGCTTTTCGCATTATTGCATGTGTTTTACAGGAAGTAGAGACAGAGAAGCAAGAAAAGGCAAGGATGTTTATGGCTAAGTAGTTTCTTAGAGTACTGCGATTTGTTACAACCAGCATAAAGTAAAGTTATTCGATGCACTGAAGTAAGCGAAATGTGCAATTACCTTTTAATGTGAGGGTTAATACAGATGCAGTACGGCTACAAAGTCTGCAACACACTGAAGGTTTATTGTTTTTTTTTATTCAGGAGAAAAATGATGCATCAGAAAAATGAGAAAAAGAACTGTTTAAATATTGCTTCGAAAATAAATTGGCAATACTGCTTATTCCCAGTCAAAGCGTGAAATATGCTATTGTAGAACATTCATTACGATATCCAGTTTGCACGTTCGCTTTGCGTCTCGCAGCGGAAGTAACAGAACCTTGAAATGACATAATTCATTGGGAAAAATGCGCATAAAAGCCCTAACCAACCGACTGCAACTAAATGGTCGCACGTATAGCGTGACCTATTGACCACAGCATTTGTCCGTAGTTGCATATTCTTTAAATTGTTCCGTCCGTAAAAGCATACCGCGATAAAACTGTGGCGTTTTCGTATATCGCGAGTTGTCTCCATAACCAGAAAATTGGGACGACATCCGAAGGCCATGCCTTCCCGTGAGGGACACCTCGTAGTATTTACCAACTCGCAGCGCGTGTGAATAACGAAAAATCACGCAAAAGTACGTACTATGAGCACCAGAAGCCAACCTAAAAAACAGCGTCGCCAGATTAGCAACGTAGCGTGTCAACAAACTCGTAGAAATCACAGAACCGAATCTGACCTACGAGTTTTTATCTGCACTATTCGCGTGTCGGTGCTGATGTTACGTACCGATTGCGCAATCCAAGGCTCCACTCAATTAGCTGCACTGTTCGAGGCTCGTTGATCCAATATTTATAGACAAAAAATTATCTATAAACGTTGCGTTGAGCGACCGCCGCCATTTTCCAAAACAGACCGCGAAATACGTCTCGGCGCAATTTCGACGGAAAAATCGCAGTCGCAGGGCCGATTCTCAACCGCGACGTTGCGACGCTGCGACCAACCGGTTGGTCGCAGCCGAAAATCGCAGAATCGGCCCTGCGACTGCGATTTTCGTCGCATGCGACGGAAATCGCACTTCCGGTGCGATAATCGCAGTGCAAAATCGCACCATGTGAAACGGCCTTTACATCAAAGTTTCGCCCCTACCTCTATGGCCGGCCCTTCAAAGTTGTGAGCGACCACCACGCCTTGTGTTGGCTAGCTAACTTGAAGGATCCTTCAGATCGCCTCGCACGATGAAGTTTGAGACTTCAGGTATTTGACATCACCATCGTTTACAAGTCTGGGCGAAAGCACTCTGACGCCGACTGCTTATCTCGCGCCCCCGTCGAACCCCCGCCACAGGACGACCAGGATGACGACACTTTCTTGGGACCCATCAGTGCCGATGAATTCGCCGAAGAACAACGAGCCGACCCGGAACTAAGGAGCCTTGTAGACTGCCTGGAAGGCAAGACCGTCGTTGTACCGAAGGTGTTCATGCAAGGATTGGCGTCGTTTTTCTTGCAAAACGACGTTGTCCTAAAGAATAATTTCTCGCCACTCCGAGCGAACTACCTCCTCGTGGTACCCTCAGCATTGCGTCCAGAGGTTCTGCAAGCTCTCCATGACGACCCAATGGCTGGACAACTCGGTATTTCCCGCACGCTCGCGAGGATACAAGAAAAATACTACTGGCGTCGCCTCCCTGCCGACGTCGCCCATTACGTAAATACATGCCGAGACTGTCAGCGACGCAAAACACCGCCGACAAGGCCAGCCGGACTTCTACAGCCGATCGAACCACCTCGCCGACCGTTCCAGCAGATCGGAATGGACTTACTGGGGCCTTGCCTTTACCGACGTGGACGACCGGCAATAAATGGATCGTCGTAGCTACGGACTATACCTCACCCGCTACGCCGAAACAAAAGCCTTACCCAAAGGCAGTGCCGCCAAAGTAGCCAGATTCTTCGTTGAGAACATCCTCCTGCGTCACGGTGCCCCAGAAGTACTCATCACCAACAGAGGTACGGCCTTTCCGGCAGATCTAACTCAAGCCATCCAGCCTCACCGCCGCTGATCGCTCGACGGCGCCGATATCGTCGCTAGGCCTTTTTCGGTTCACTTCAAAGCTAAAGCGGACGGCACTTCGGAATGAATTACCGACCCTCACAAGCCGCAATATTTTAGTATCGTTGTTACCGCTCTTCGCAGTAATTGTTCACAAAGAAGAAACATACGCTGATATTAGCGGCGCCTTCGGCTGCGATGCGAGCACAGCCGAGCCGGTGGTCTCCCGTCGATAGCGGTGCATTGCAGCTGAGCTCGACAAGTATCGGAGCTCTCGTTCACGTTTAACATTTGACAGTGGATATCGTTTTTCATAAAATGTACAATGTATGCATCGCTTTGTCAAGCGGAAATTCTTTCGCCGGTGGCGGAGGCGCGCAGCTTCGCGGTCGTCGATTGGCGGTCGTCGGTGCGCCGGCCGAACTGCCGTCTACATTGGACACCTCTCGCGCGGCAGACGCTCTACGGCACTGGAGTCTGGTTCGCCGTCGGTATATTTGCCGCTAGCGTGGACGTGCCTTAACAGGAAGTGGACAGTGTTTTGAGAAACACAGTTGGCGATTACGTATGTCACGTGACATTTGGAGGAGCACACGGCGAGGAGGAGAGACCCGCCGACGAGGAGAGTAGCGAAGGATAGAGCAAAACGAGCGAGGGCCGTGTTTCGATCATCACGATTTCGAAAAATTCTCGCGGCTACGTGCTCGTTGTAGACTCGTGCACAACTGCAACACCACAACTAAATTTCGACCTCTGGGTGGTTTAGGGGCCCTTTAAAGACATCGTCTAGAGATACAAGTGGGTTTTCAGCTAGGATCAGAGAGGTATGAAATGGTGTTATTGTTCTGCAAGGTTCATAAAAATATTTCTGTCTTTTTACCTCCAGCGCCGGATAAGTTATTAAAATGCAATTCATAGTTACAGATTCTTGGTATTGATTACAAACCGCTTGTTCTTCATTTTTCAATAAAAAGTTGTGTGTGAGATGTATGTGTGTGTCCGATGCGAACGCGACATAGAATAACTTCCATGAAACGTTCCCGGTGAAAGATGTCTTCCACTCCTGCAGTATGGGCTTTACTATTTGTAGCTTGTTGTTAACTTGACAGCCTCAATTCTTTTGCCACTTTGAGGTGATCGCAGCACGGACCACCCGGACACAGTCCTTGAATGAAGATTTATTTGTTAGTTTTTGACCGGCTGTCACTGCTGCGAATTTGACCGCCTTTTCATTTCCGGGGATCCCCCGTGGCTTGGAACCCAACAGAGACGAATTACTTTACCATGATTTTCAGTTTTGCCGAGCATTCTCAGGATGCAGCCGAGAGAGGTTCGCACTCTGATTTTCTATGGAGGTAGACGGATCTGCATGCAGATATTCCCAAATTTTGTTACCAGAAACAATATGACAGGTATATTACTGATATGTCGCACGCCTAGGCGACAAGGTGTCACAGCTAGGCACACGCCGTGGGAGCGGCGCAAGCGTTATCACTCTTTGGTTGAGCTTAAAAGCGCCGGCATTCAAGCTGGCGCGCGCTTTCATTGCTGTAACATAGAACCGGGCAGTTCGCCCGTCCCTGTTAAGTTGATGGCTAAATAAAGCCGTATTGTTTTCGCTCCACCGTTGCGCTGTCCTTCCGTCAGGCACGACATAAACTGGCCACGAGGTGGGATGCTGCCAGCAAAGAACAAGCTCCTGCCTGACAGCTATGAAATTCACCTGCTGACGGATTACGCACGGACAGTCGAGAAGCAGCCGGTTAGGACAGTATGGCGAAGGCGACCACGAGTCTGCAGTTGGGGCAAGTAGAACATTTCGACAATTCTACGAGCGATTAGACTAGCTACGAAGAGTGCGTGCACGCGTACCTTCGAATGAACAGAACAGACGTATTCGCTCCTCAAGTCGCTCGCCGCTCCAGATAAGCCGTCCTCGAAGTCCCTGGAAAGCTTGTGCGAGCTGCTTCGTAAACATTTGGCCCCTGAACGGTCAGTCATAGGTGAGCTAGCGAAGTTTCATCGCAGAGGCCAGAAGGATCATGAAACGATACCACAGTACGTGGAGAAGTTACGGGCATTGGCGCAAACATGCGAGTTTGGTGCACTTCTTGACGAGTCGCTTCGAGACAGATTTGTGTGCGGTTTTCTCAGAGTCGACATTAAAAGACACTTGTTTCCGGAAGACAAGAATCTAACGTTTCTACGAGCCGTTGACCGCGCAACAGCTTTGGAAGCTGCGGTCACTAACGCTACAGCTGCTCATTGGAAGCTTGAAAGCGAGTTCGGGGTGCTTCAGTTGCCTACCAGGGGAACAACTAAATGCTTCCACTGTAACTCGACTCACACTCCCAATGTGTGTCCGGACATCAATGCGACTTGTTTTTTTCTGCAACAAGAAAGGGAACATTCAGAAAGCCTGCCTGAGGCGTTAAGGAAAATTGCAGCCGAAGCGAAAGCGAATAGTAGAAACGTTCAGGTGTTACAACTATCATACCCACCCCTGCAAAGTGTTGCAATGAAAGAGGTAGAAACACGAGACCCCATCATGCTCAGCTTAATTATTGAGGGCGTTGCCTTGCAAATGTAGCTTGATAAGGGAGCCGCCATTTTGGTAATGTTCCTGGGTCAGTTCCGCTCGCTTTTTCCGACAGTACCTCTGAAGGAAACTAAGTTGTCGCTCAGGATTTATACTGTAAAGCCATGCAGTGTTTGTTTTAGGGGCGAAGGTCCCTAGAGTCGAGCCTTGTCCCTTGTCGCGCCGTCGTAACCACGCTAGTACTCGCCGCTCCCGCGAGAGGCGCAGCTGTGCTCTCTCTCTTTCTCTCTCGTTCCCGACGCGCGATCTCTCTCTCTCGTCCGTAGCTAGGGGCGCTGCAGTGCACAAGGGCTATATAAGCGCTGTATATACTGTAGACATGTTCAGTATATATATATATATATATATATATATATATATATATATATAGTATATGTATATGTATATGTATAGCCGGCTTC
This sequence comes from Dermacentor silvarum, assembly GCF_013339745.2. Classification (NCBI taxonomy): domain Eukaryota; kingdom Metazoa; phylum Arthropoda; class Arachnida; order Ixodida; family Ixodidae; genus Dermacentor; species Dermacentor silvarum. The sequence continues at coordinate 77,363,748 of NC_051158.1, forward strand.
CGGTTCCGTTTCCGGTGAGCTACCATTGAGCTACCGCGGAGCCGTTTTCCCATCCACTTTCTGGGATATTTATGTCTTACGTTTAGGGGTATTATGTTTTATGTTTTTTGTAAAACATAAATACCCCAGAAAGTGGATGGGAAAACGGCTCCGCGGTAGCTCACTGGTGAGAGCATCGCACGCGTAATACGGAAACGTGGGTTCGTTCGCCACCTGCGGACAATTGTTTTTTCATCCATTTTCATTTCCATTAATTTATCATTTCTTTAATTCAATTAGTAAGTACAAGTAATCCCCCTATGTTGTCCTTGGTGTCATTGTTGGCTTCGTTTTATATGATTAAAAAAATCGGGCCCCTCGGTTCCCTTTCTTCTCGTTCATTACATAACGAGGGCTCGAATCCGGCAACATTGATGCCTTCAGGTAGCATATGTGGGTTTATTGACCAGTTGCCGTCAGCCAAAAAGATCACGTGCTTCGTGACGCCTGCGGCAGAAAGGATGTTCCACATCCGCCCTATGGTTTGTGGGTGGTGGCGCTGGCTAACACTCCCAGGGTGAGTTCTAGTTGCAAAACATAAATGCCCCAGAAAGTGGATGAAAAACGGCTCCGCAGTAGCTCAATGGTGAGAGCACCGCACAAGTAATGCGAAGACGTGGGTTCGTTCCCCACCTGTGGACAGTTGTTTTTTCATCCATGTTCATTTCCATTAATTTACCATTTCTTTAATTCAGTTAGTACGTACAAGTAATTCCCCCTATGTTGTCCTTGGTGTCATTGTTTGTTGGCTTCTTCTGATACTCTTAGTAGGTTGTATTCCCTTAGCCGCACGCTTTTATGCTGCGCCATGTGCTACGGGGTCAGGGCTCCTCAAGCTGTTCTTACAGCTTTTACCTGTCCTCCTTGTAACTTTTTCTTGTTGCGGAATAAAACTTCTATTCAATTCAAGTTCAAGTTTTCTTAGTTTTGGGGAAGAAAGTACATACATCGGCTCTCGTGTACGCCGGGGAAACAAAACAAATACTGCCCCTGCAACTACCTTTGGGTACGTTTTAGGAAAATGAAACTTGATTTTACAGCCAATGATTGCTGTTAAGGTAAGGTTCTGAATCACTGGCAGTAGCAGCTGCCGGTGATTCGCTGTAAATACAGTGCTACTTTTTCTCGAATGTTCATCATTGTAATGACTTGTTCAGCATTTTTATCACAGTTTTAATGTTACTGTCAAATATCAGTGAAAATATGCTTATGCTAAGGTGCTGCCAAAAAACGAAATTATGCTGTTTTCTCACTTTCATGGGAATTTTCTGGCTGCCTATAATGCCCACTAAACGCCCAGCAAATCAATAGGAACCTTTAACGACACTGGCCTGATTGCCTGCAATGGACGCCCGTTGTTGATTTGTGGTAGCCATCCGGAAAGGTCAACATCGACGCCAGTGTGTGTGTTCAATCTTCCTGGGCCCGGTCAGGGTGCGCTGGCCAGTGCTGGGAATGCAACTTTCAACCAAAAATTCATGTTTTCAGGTAAGTATGGTTCTTTTGCTGTCAGTTCTGTTTTTATAGATTAGCCGTTTTAGCCACGACAATTTTCACTCGCAGTTCCCCTGACTTGCGACATGTGCAACCTACGACTCAATATTAAAACTACGCTTAATACAGTTCTTGTTAACTAAGTGTCTTCTCTTTACATGAGGCTTTCGTAACGCTGTTCGATTTAATGCACCCCAGGGGTTAGCAAAAAACACGAAAATGCATGGAAATCATGCCCTACACAGAAAGTCGTTTATTAAGCATACTGCACATGACATCTTAGTTGTGCTGGCCCACATTACACAAAATAAGCCTATCTACATCATTCATGCCGCCAACATACTACCAGTTTCATGAAGACATGTTGATTTTGCAGGACGGTGTCAATGCCCAACGACGTCTTCTTAAGCTTGTATCTGTACTCGGGGGCAATTAGCGCAGCAGCGAGGCCATACTCTTTGATCTGCACTGGGCCCCCCCGGGGCCTCCGAGCAGCTTCCAGCGGTTTCTTGGCACCTGCATTTCAATGATCAGTTACTTCCAGACACTTATACCCCAACCATTAGCGACAAACACTTTTGTATGATTTATGATGAAAATTGAGACAGGACACATCCGTGATTTCTCTCCTTATAAGCGAAGTTCTCCTAGTTTTAGACGACGGTGCATTGAAATACAACACGTGGTGTGTGGCAGGCATTGCGCCCCTTCTGGTGGCAGTTGCCATCCCTCTTCTTGCTTCCCCTTTACTCTCTTTGAAGTGTTTATGTATTTTCGCACTAAATTATAATAACATACCGTCTATTATAGGTAATTATAGTAATAATGTTACGGAAAGTAAGAAGTATACTAGTATTTACAGATGGGTTTTAATCGCTGCGTAGAGAAGCGAAAACCAAAATCTTTTTCGTTGTCTCCCAGGCCACCAAACATGTCCTCTTCTTTCCACATTACAGACTGTGACATTTCCCCCGTCGGAAGAAGCACCTTACTGGTGCAGCTAACTGGTTCCAGAAAGGACCTGTTTGAGGCGGCTGACGTGGGTGATATCAAATAGAGGTGAAGGCACGGTACCATCCAGTGGAGACACTTCATATGTGACAGGCGCAAACTGCCGGAAGATGCGATAAGGGCCATAGTATCATGAGAGGAGTTTCTCCGAAACACCGACACGTCGAGATGGAGACCAAACTAGGACAAGATCGCCTGGTTCGTATTCGACGTCGTGGTGGCGCTGATCGTATAACGGCACGTCTGACGTGTCTGTAAAACAGAGAGACGAAGACGGGCAATCTGGTACGCTTGGGTCACTGTGGTTATGACATCACGAGCGTACTCTGTCGGCAAATCGAGTGGCCAGCTGTGTCGTGGCGCGAGGAATTGTACGCAAACGTCGCAAATGGTGGAGCAGTGTCCCAGTCGCGATGATTGGAGGAAACATAGATCGCGAGCATGTGAGTTATTGTCCGGTTCAAGCGTTCAGTAAGACCGTTAGTTTGAGGATGGTAGGCTGTAGTAAGCTTGTGTTTAGTAGCACAGGATCGAAGTAAGTCAGGAATGACTTTGGCAAGAAAGTATCGTCCGCGATCGGTGAGAAGTTGACGAGGTGTGCCGGGGTGTAAGATAACGTCGTGAAGCAAGAAGTCAGCGACGTCTGTAGCGCAACTGGTGGGAAGGGCTCTTCTAATGGCATAGTGGGTGGTACAGCCCGTAGCGACGGCAGTCCACTTATTTCCGTCATTTGGTATGGGAAATGTTGCGAGAAGATCAACGACCACTGCAAAAATAATGGTCGGTCGGTCGGTATATCCAGAGGCTTCAGCAGACCAGCAGGGTGTACAGCTGGTTGTTTCGGTGTTGACACGACTCACACCCGGTGACATGGCGACGAACGGAGCGGTCGAGACGGGGCCAGAAAAATCGTCTCCGAATTTGGTCATAGGTCCGAGAGACGCCGATGTGTCCAGCGGTGGGATCGTCGTGCGGTTGCTGGAGTACAGTCTGCTGAAGATGAGACAAAAGATGAGCTGCTACCGCATAGACAAAAGCGGGCAATGTGTCCCGGAATACCGCAATGGTAACAAATTGGGTGGTTATCCACTGTGTGCCAAGGATTTGGCTGGCGTAGCAGCTGTGGTGCAGGCGGCGAGAAGGGAGTCCGAGACGGTCGCGCAACAGCTTGAAGAGGTGGACGTAGATGGAAGTGAGGCCTTGCAGCGACGTTAGCGTATGTCAAAGGCGCCGCGACAGTAGGCTGTTGAATAGCAGCTGGCAGGCGATCCGCGACTTGCCCCTTGACGTCGGTCTGTATCTCCTGCGTAAATGGGAAGTGTGGTTGCTCGTTCGTAAAGGGCTCCAGGGAAAGCTGCGGAGCAACTTCTTCTCGCACGAACTCTTTTATCTGGTGCATTAGAGGTGACTCGTCAACCCCTAGCATCAGACCTGAAGCAGAGGTGAATTCTGGGGGCGGATGTCATGTGACTACTCGCTGCATTCGAAGTTCGTCGTAAATGTGGCACAGAGGAATGACGAAAGACATTGGGGTGAGGTTTTGGGCGACCAAAATCTGGAAGCTGTCGTCCTCAGTTCCCTTGAGGATATGTCTAATCTTGTCGGCTTCAGGCATTGTTGCGTCGACTGTGTTGCACAAATGAACGACGTCTTAGATGTAGCTGGTGAAATTATCACCTGTTTGCTGGGTGCGTCCATGCAGGCATTGTTCGGCTTGAAGTGCACATACAACAGAACAACCAAAGACTTCCGTGGAGTTGGTCTTGAACACCAACCATGTGACCACGATACTACAAATGTGCAATGTTGCTCAAGTAGGAAATTACGTGTTTGAGATTAACCGTATCGTCCGAGTGGTTGTGCGCGCTGACTCTTTCGTACCGGGTGAGCCAGTCCTCGACGTCGTGATCTCCGGTACCCGCGAAAATCGCAGGATCCAGCTAACGCTGTACACCAGGAAAGATGATAGCTTGCGTCGTGGCTGCAGCATGTTGGACTTAATCGTGAGGCATGGCCCGAGAAGGATGAGCTTGATAGTCCGGGATGGCCCGAGATGGTTGAAGAATTCAGCTTCGACGTTTCAGCGTTCATGGAGTCGTACCCGCACCTCCCCCAAATGTCACGGTGTTTATTGACAGGATACGCCAGGAGCGAGAGGTTGAACTTGGTGCGGCAGTCAGAACCGCGGGCCCGTGCATAAAGCGCTGGTGATGCGCCGGACTGACCGGCACTTCTTTGTTGTATATAATATGCTGTAGATACGGCAGGCTAACTAGCAGTTCTTCGTTACAGATAGATTAAAGTTATATATTCTGCAAAGGACTATAGGGGTAAGGTAATATATAACGATATATTTATTCGGTAATACACCAAGTTATTCAAAACTGCACTTATGAGGTGTATGATTATAGCAAGAAAATATAGTTATAAGAAGCCCCTGGTTTTGTTTGTGCTGTAGGGGTGTTAAATGATAAGAATGGGTAAGGCCCCACGAAGGTAAGCAATAATTAACGTGGCTACATAAAAAATCGGATTATAGCGTAACCGTGGCGGAAAGATTAAAATAATAGCGAGCTTTTAACACTATCCTGATACCACAGGCAGTTGTTTTCTTTAAGAAATTAGGTGCTTTATATTTTAATCTACTATCTAACATGACTCCAAGAAACGAACACTGATCGATTAGGCAGAATAAGAACCAAACTAACATAAATTGGGGGTGTTAGTCACACTTTATTGTGATAGCAATTATATAGACAGTCCAAGCGCATTTCTGCCGTCACCGTGATGTTCCGTATCAAGTTAAAACATGATAACATCGTCACCGTGCGCTGTACGCTGTATGTGCGAGTGAAAGCTTGCGAGGGTCAGCCGACGATCGCGGCTCAATCTCGCGCGCGCGAGGGAGAAATGCGGGGCGGAAGCTGCAGTCTTCTGTGACCCGCGAGGCACGACGAGGAGGCAAGGGAGGGAGGCAGGGAAGGAGGGGGGGGGGGATGAGGGCGGCATCTTACTTTGGCCGCGGCTGCTGCTTACGGCACGCCCGCGTGGGTGCCGTATCTTAACAGCGATTTGCGACGTCTATAAAGTGCGTGCCCGTGCGGGCCTCATATGCAAACAGATCTGCGATGTGCACAAAGTAGGCCCACTACCGGTAGCTTCATATGCGCTGTCCTTACGACGTTAGTTCGCGTTGATGCGAGACGCAGCACGAAGGTCCATTCGCCCGCTGCTGCTGCCACGGTTCCTGACTGCAGGGTTTTGACAGCGAGTTTCCGCGGCTATCGAGTGAGATGTGTTCATGTTTACCTGTGTGCGCGTGACACAGTGTTTGTTAATTTGCTTAGTAAGCGAATGTTTGCAAGTTTATACGATAAAACTGTAATGAAGAAGAAGAGCACACGGACAAGGCCAGCCAGATCGACGGTTCAATGCCTGCAGTGCAACCAGTAGGCCAGACGGATCGCCAGTGCTTAGCACGAGTTGGAGCCGTTCGTGCAACCAGCTGTTCCTGCTCTGCGTCACCTGCCTTTTCGATTACGAACAGACGCTACCATCTGAACTGTTCAGTACACCCCTTTACAATTGGTGGAGGTGCTGGGTATTCAAGAACATTTACACCCTGGAACTCCGGTCTCGGACTCTGCCTTGCGTCATGCCTGACTCTCCCCAGCCGACGTCGCCGCCACCCTCCGTTGCCTGCTCCGGCGCTCTCCCGCTCCGCCATCCCGCGGTTTTCAGCGGTACGGATGAGCAAGACGTCAATGACTGGTTGTCTACCTATGAACGGGTGAGTTTGTACAATCGTTGGGACGATACCGCCAAGTTAAATGCCGTCATCTTCTACCTTGCGGGAGTGGCTCACCTGTGGTTTAAAAATCACGAAGCCGACTTTCAGTCCTGGTCCGCGTTCAAGACCAGTTTCGCTGAAGTGTTCGGTCGCCCCGCCGTCCACAAGTTGCGCGCCGAGCAACGGTTCGAGAGCGAGCTCAACAACCCGGTGAAACATTCACCTGTTATATCGAAGAGGTTCACGACCTATGAAAACGTGTGGATGCTTCTATGTCCGAAAATGACAAATTGAAACACATTTTGAAGGGCATCGCCGATGACATCTTCCAAATGTTGATCGCCAAGAGTCCGCGTACCGTAGCAGAGCTCATAAACTTGTGCCAAAGCTACGACGAGTTGAGGAGGCAGCGCGATTTGACCAGGCGCCCCTCAGTGGCTGACGAGACCCTCTCTTCCATGACAGTATTCTCTGATCGCTCCCCCCTGCTCACACAAATGCAAGCTTTCGTGCGGGAGGAAGTTGCACCACAGCTTTCTCTACTACCCTTCGCTGAGCTACCCCAACAGCAGCCGCTGCCGCAACAGCCTCCTACACAGCTCGCTCAAACGCTCCGGCGGGTTATTGAAGACCAAGTTGCTGAGGCTCTACCAATGCAGCATCAGGAGTCCCCTGTCGCAGCGCCACTTACTTACGCATCCGTTGCCGCGCAGCCTCCTCGTCAACCACTCGTTGCGCTACATCCACGGCCGCTACCACCCGTTCATCATCCCGTTCATCGACCTCCTCCTGCCTTTGCTAATCCTTGGCGTACGCAAGACAACAGGCCCATATGTTATGCCTGCAGTATTCCCGGCCATGTTGCACGACTCTGCCGCCGCCGCATGCTGCACTCTGATGGCTTTGCGCAGTCGCCTCCCTACGCCGACGTGCAACCTTTCCATGACACTTCTTTTGGTCGGCAGTCGACCAGGCCACCAGCCGAGCGCCCGGTCCTTACACGTCGTTCACCTTCCCCGCGTCACCGCTCGTTGTCCCCGATGCGTCGGCGCCCTTCACCCACGCAAGAGGAAAACTAAGCGCCGCAGTGCAGGAGGCAGGAACTGCGTCGCCATCGATCTGTACAAGTCCTCCATTGTCGCCTACGAACGTTGTCGACTTTACTGTTGACGGCGTCTCTACCGTTGCGCTAATTGATACTGGAGCAGCCGTGTCTGTCCTAAACGAACGCCTCTCTCGCGCTTTACGAAAAGTTACGACGCCACTTTCTGGGTTTTCTCTTCGCACAGCAAGCGCCCAGCCAGTTCGGCCTTCAGCAGCGTGCACAGCTACAGTTATTATTCAGGGCGTTCTCTATATTGTGGAGCTTGTGGTTCTGCAGTCATGCTCTCACGACGTGATACTCGGGTGGGACTTTCTTTCGCGAAATAACGCTGTCATCAACTGTGCGCGTGCTGAAGTCGAATTATCGCCTCTGTGTGACGTGCCCCTCATCGACACCACTTCTCTTCCCGCTAAGCTAGTCCTTCGGGAAGACATCGCCATACCGCCGTACTCGTCTGCCGTTGTTCCAGTCTTTTGTGGCGCTGTCTCTGAAGGCGCTGTCCTCTTCACTCCTTCGGAACTCTTCATAACCCGCAAAGATGTCCCCCTCCCTTTCGCCACGCTTTACATTTCAGCCGGTTTCAGCTCCATCGTTGTCTGTAATCCCCTTCCTACAGCCCTGAAGGCTCTTTGCGGCGAAGCACTTGGCCGTGTTCAGCCTCTTGATGACATGTTTATTACCGACGTGCCGTATGCTTCGCATGCAGAGCTCACTGACTTCTGTGCGCTTTCCACTTCTGCTCCGTCATCACCTGACTTATTCACACCTTTCATTGCCGACGACCTTACTTCCGAGCAGCGCTCCCAGCTTCTTCACCTGCTTTCCCAGTTCCGTTCTTCTTTTGATGTCGCCCAGCCTACTCTGGGCCGCACGTCAACCGTCAGCCACTACATCGACACTGGCTCCAACGCGCCTTTGCGGCAGCGCCCGTACCGCGTCTCAGTCAAGGAGCGTCAGGTGATCAGTGAGCACGTCGACGACATGCTTCAGCGCGGCGTCACTCGACCTTCCCATAGCGCGTGGGCATCACCGGTGGTTCTCGTCACAAAAAAAGATGGTTCCATTCGGTTCTGCGTCGATTATCGCCGTCTTAATAAGATAACGCGAAAAGACGTGTACCCTCTACCGCGCAGTACTACGGGATTTTCCCCGTACTTCCTCCTCTACGGTCGCAATCCTTCCCATACCATCGATACGGTTTTGCCTTATACACCAGACGCGTCAGAGTGTGCTCCCGTATCAGCCGTCGCCCGATACGCCGAGGAATGCCGTCAATTAGCCCGTCATTTCACCTCCGACGACCAACAACGACAAAAAGACAACCGCGATGGCGACGCTACGAATCCGAACTTCGCTCCCGGCACACTTGTCTTGTTGTCCGTGCCTTATACTACGCCTGGACTTTCGACAAAACTTCTCTCGAAGTATGATGGACCATACCGCATCGTCGAACGCACCTCTCCGGTCAACTATGTCATGGAGCCGCTTACACCGACATCCGACAAGCGCCGCCGTGGACGGGATATTGTCCACGTTCACCGCCTGAAACCATTCTATGAACCGCTCGTCTCCACGTCGTAAGTCGCCAGGATGGCTCCGCTTTTGCACCGGGGGTAATTGTAATGAAGAAGAAGAGCACACGGACAAGGTCAGCCAGATCGACGGTTCAATGCCTGCAGTGCAACCAGTAGGCCAGCCGGATCGCCAGTGCTTAGCACGAGTGGGAGCCGTTCGTGCAACCAGCTGTTCCTGCTCTGCGTCACCTGCCTTTTCGATTACGAACAGACGCTACCATCTGAACTGTTCAGTACACCCCTTTACAAAACTAATGTCCCTGCTTCGCATAGCTGTCTACTAATTTCCTATCGCAATTTATGCTTTTTTGTTGCTTGATAAAACACCATACCAAATTTTGGTAATGTCACAATACCGGTTTGTTCGTTCATGTCATAGGCAAAATAAAATATAGTAGGTAATAAGGTAGGTAATAAGCAATCGCTATGACCAACAAGTCTGTTAGCCATGTCATAATTGTAAATAAATACAAGAGCTTGTCAGGAATTGAACCACGAAGAACACCTATATTAACTGTTTTTGTGTCAGACATTACCCCCGATATATCGATCGTTTGCTGTTGTGAAAGTAACCGTGTGAATTCTAATACGTGGGCGGTGATTCCGTAAATAGTAAGGTTAAGCGTAAGAATAGAATAGTTTTTTGAACCAAAGGGTTCATTGAAATCCATAAAACTGACCCCACTAATATTACTCTTAACTCTATCAAAAATAGTAGTCATGGTGGCGTCATTTCAACATCCACGGACAAAAATCGAATTGCTTACCTATTAACAAGTTGAATTTTTCTAGATAATTATAAGGACGGGATGCAATGACATTTTCTACAGCTTTATTAAGAAAGGGAAGGGTAGTGATAGGCATATAATTAGTGCATTAGGTAGTGTCATCCTTATTGAAGACGGGGTAATTTTCATTTCTTTAAGTGCGTCAAGAAAAAAATGTCTCATTTTCACCCGAAAGTCGAAGCACCAATTAGTAGACAACTATACGAATTAATCCGGTGCTGAAAATAAACAGTTAGTCTGATGATCTTCAAAACGGGTCTCACAAAAATAACCTGGTCTTTTACGGGCTGCCTGATTCACAGTTTGAGTCATCTGAAGAAAACGTTTATTGCGTTTTCAAACCTTATGTCTGCAAATGTTCTTAGTTTGCACATATATACGAGCGTAGAACGCTCGCGCAGGCTTGGGATACGTAAATGTGCGAACCTACGCCTGCCATCCAAAAGTTTCTGGACTACAGGACGAAGTTAAAAATTTTTTTATGTCTGAAAGCTGAAGGAAACGGAAATATTGCCTCTTGTTTCTGAGGATTTATACCTTTATCAGGCTTGCCATGCAAATGATATAGGCACGTACTCCGCTTCTTTTCCGAAATCCCGTTAACAGATGAATCATCTGCTCAGATGCCTGAACAGTGCGCACTTGTCATCGTTGGGCATGCGACAACGAGAATCACTTATTTTTTTGCGTGGAGGGTGGGGCAGCTTCTATTGCGCAGCATGCGGTAGCGATTAATAAATGCCGACTATGTCTGTTCAATACTGATGCTGTCGCATAACCGTACTGCACCCATGTAAATCGTCTTTATCCATAATTACATTGGTAGAGAACTGTTGTCGGGATTGACGTTGTGTCCGTACGCTGCGAGTACGTATTTTGATAACGGCAAAAGGTATTCAATATCGTACTCACCCTGTCAGTGTAAGTCTGTGTCCATTGGCGCTGCATTCAGCATGTACACAGGGACGGTGTAAGTTCATGCTTTGTCCCCTCGGTATGACATGACCCCTATATATGCATCCTCCTGTTATTGAAAGAAAAAAAACTGAAAAACTAGTAATTCCTGTCCAACTTGGCATTTAAGAAATAAAGATGCAAACAGCTGATTCAAAATGTTATCGGCTCTATGTGGTGCAGGGCATTTATATCTACGGTAGGCATAATACGCAAGGAGGCTGTTTCTTTTTTTTTTTTTGCAACGCTTTCCTGGCCTGCCGGCCCGCCAATAAGCATTATTCGAAACACAGAGTTACATGGCAACACTGACCGCGTCCGCCATTATCACCGAGTCGCAGTGTAGCTATTCTAGACTTTAAAATGCAACAGTAGCCTTCATCGTTAAGAAATAAATGAAGGATGAGCTTCACTGCGCCCCAGAGAATCAACGAAGCCACGCCAGCTGGTTCGTGCACCCTTGGATATCCGTGGGAATGGGGGTCGTGGTGGTCGGTTGTATGAATAGGAGGGTTTATCCAGGCGATCAAGGGCGGAAATAGCTCCGACCGAGTGTCTCTTATATTATTACTGCAGTGTTTCATCACAGGTTCATCAAATTAGTCTTTCTTAAGAATGCAATAAGGAGACGAAGTTTTTTGCGGGCTATAACAGATCCTTCGGGGAACACAAGGTTCTGCAGGCACTCATGCGGATGGTCCCTTTTTTGCAGATTCTCCAGGAGGCCATCCCTTTCATCTTAGCATTACGGGCACAACCACAGAAAGTGTTCAATGTCTCCTTTCTTGTCGCATGCCATACAGTTTGGAGAATTGAAATGCCCAGTCCTAAATTAAGATGCAGATGTACGAGCATATCCTGTCTTATTCGATATAGAAGTGAGGCTCCCTCTCCATTAAATATCTTGATTACGCAGGGCATATGTGGTGGAACCCAAAGTGACGCAAAGTGATTTCGAATGTCAAATTTTTAGCTTGATTACTTATTGTGGCCTCGATTTTGGGAGGGTGATAGAGCGTTGCGTATGCAAGAGCGTCAGCTTTTCCATTGCCAGCAGTACCAAGGTGGACGGGAATCCACAAAACTTTACTGGGAAGCCTTTGTTGCCGAGTTGTTTCACGAGGGCTAGTGATTTGCGTGGGAACTTGATGGATGGCAGACAATGGTAAATATGTTGTAACGCGGTCTTTCAGTCCATAAGGACAACCATATTCTGCGGAGGCAAAGAGTTTAATTTGCGTAGAGCCGCAGCTATTGCCACGCCTTCCACAACTGTCGACGAGGCTATGCAGTCCCGACGGCCAGACCACGTAGATGTCAGCGAGGGAATCTAACGTGCGGCACTGCAGCGTTGTTCTTCAAGTGTGACAGAATCATCTCTGTGTACATCTCTCGGATTCGGGTAAGTCTTGTTCAAATATCCCAGTACTAGTGACTTTGCTTCTGCAGATGAAATGCAGCTTTTTGACTGTAATCGTATCACACTTAAGTTGCATGTGATATCTTCGAATGTGCAGGGTGGGTGGGTCTACTTTTTCCCTCTCTCGAGCAACGTAATCCTAAGACTCGAAGCGTGTTCAGTGCTGCATAAAGCCTGTTACCTATAGATCTTAAGAAGGCTTTGCAGGGGGAAGACTCACTCAAACGTACTAGCTGGTTATGAGAGTCTGGGAAGCCTGAAGTCGGTGTTACTCAGCTTAGTAGTACACTTTTTGTTCCATGCCGGCTGAGGGTCTCTCATGCAGAATCGAAGGCATTTTCTTTGTATGGCTTCTAAGCGCTCGTATTGACTATATGAGGGTGACATCAGGCGTAGCTGGTATAAGATCCGACTGGTAACCAACGTTGTATATAGCCGTAGCATCAACGTCGGGTGGTTGCCCCAGCGTATGCCAGTGACTCACTTGAGCACATGTAGCACTGTCACGATGACGCCACAGCGTGGTCAACAGTGCAGCGCCAGAGAAGCCCGTAGCCGAAGGTAACGCCAAGAAATCGGACGTTGGTGACTTGGCGAATCTGGTATCCGTCCAAAGCAACTTCAAGCGTGTACATCCTTTAATTCCAGGAAATAGTACGAATGATTATTTCTCTGCTGATAGTTATAAGCCAAGCGTTGCCAACTAGCCCTGAATGGCATTACTGCTCCCTGAGCTATTCGTGCGAGGCGACGATGCTGTTAGCCGGATACCCACATGCAGATATTATCGGCATGTATAGACATCGTCACTGGTGCTCGATGGTTTAGTATTCTTAGTATTCTTGGGGTACAAGGCCATGGCGCTGTTAAATAATAAGAGAGATTAAACACTCCCACTTGGTACGCCGCAAAGGTATACCTATTTCAGCACTCGAAGTGTCCCCAAGATGAACTCTGATGCGGCAGTCATTAGAAAACGTACGTATGAAGTGCAATAGATTACCCTAGACGTCCTATAACTTGTAACTGGCTCATGATGGCTGTTTGAGACACGTAGTTGTAAGCCTTGTAAGCATCCATAACACAGCAAGTGTTGGCAGGCCATCCGAACTACAATCGTGTATGTGACTTAGCAGGTACAGCACATTCTCTGGAGCACTTACACGCTGCCAAAACCCAGTCATGCACGACGATAGTTTCTGGCCCTGCTCGACGTACCAAGTGAGTCCCGCCATGTCCTCCATTAGCTTCACTGCACAGGAGGTCAGCGATACCCGTCCGCATGAGTCCAGAACTGCAGCATTCTTCACAGGCTTCAGAACCGGTACCACCCATGCTACCTTCCATAAACGTGACATATCCCCTCCGGCCCACGCTTGGTTAAAATATTCTAACAAATCACGTCGTCTCTCATCCGGTAGGTTAGTCATCATCTAATACCCCTGTCACACGGGACAACCTAAGTACACTTTGAGTGAGTGCACTTCGCCCCGTATGTCATTCGCACGCTGTCTCACGGGCATGCGTAGTGACACTTCCTTCAAAGCGCACTCGCTGGCGAGTGCATTCGCCAAACTCACTTCGCTCCGCCGAAGGGCGTAGCCTCAGCAGCAGCGGCTCAGAAATAGATCAACTAATATCAAAAGCCGAGTAGGTAGTCTTTTTTTAACTATTGTTCTCATTATTAGGAATTCTAATACGTATTAAATCGTCCTTTACAACAAAAATTACTAGTTTACAATTCTCGCTCTCACGCTGTTGACGGCCACGGCCGCCAGGGGCATGCCAGAGCACATGCCGTGCAATGGCCGCGTCCGCCGCGAGCACCTCATTCGGGATCAAATAAGTGCTGCCAAAAGAAGCTCCAAACGCCCGTCACTACTTTCCGTGTCATCTGCAATGAAATCTGCCATTTTGAATGCGCTCGCCTCGGATACGACGCCGTCTTGTCATGGCTCGTGATGATCGATGGTGCTAATGCGATTGCAATGATTCACTTCATTTGCACCTAAATTTGATTCTAAATTCTGTTCACGTATATAATACGTTATTACTAAGCAAGTATTGCCTAAAATAACAAGTATATGTAGTGCTACTGACTCACTTATCGCCATCGCCATCATTTTCAAAGTGCACTTCTCTTTCTCGTGTAGCAGGGCGCCGCCAAAGTGACACTTTGTGAGCCAAAGTGCACTTGCTCAAAGTGACACTAAATTTGCCAGTGACACTAAATTTGCAAATTTGGCTTATAAGCAAAGTGCAGACGGCACTTTGCTGCCATACAATAAATGCCGCTTGACGTTTTGGTTAAACAGTCATGTCTTTAAAATGGCAACCCCGTTAATATAGACACCCCGCGATATGGACGAACTTTTCAGCGACCGGTCGATTGCTGTGCATTTCTCCCCGGTTAATATATCTAAAAACTCATAGTTCTAACTATAGATGACCTTTTCGAGGACGAAATTGGAAAATGCATGCATCTTTGTCTCGTTATTCTGTCTGGTCAAAATGCTTCATCTGCCGCAGTTGCTAAACGATCTGCCCGACCAGAGGCTCAGCGCCGCCGCCGAGAACACCGTGTCGTTCAGAATCAATATTTGTACCACAATATATCGCGAATTCCAAACACCTAAACAGCTGCGTTCAAAATTCGCATTAGGGAGTATTGTAATCGTCGGTGATCTTTTTTTTTACCTTGATACGTTATTATCAACGACACGCATTCTGGAGGATTTTCCTAGGAAACGGAAACGTTCATATTAACGAGACATGGCATGGCTGTACCCTACTGGCGTGCCGCGTGCTGTCGTCGTCGTATGCCTCGGTGAGCTGAAGTTCTTGCGGAACAAAAATATGAATACACCACGCACAGTGCAGAATCGCTGTTAGGCGAACGATTTTGTAGGTATACCTGGTCCAGCATTGTTTCAAGTTCTGCTAAAGGCTACCAGGTACCAACGTGTTCGTGCGGGGCGAGCAACTGTATGTGTGACGCGAGTGT
Organism: Dermacentor silvarum; assembly: GCF_013339745.2. Lineage (NCBI taxonomy): Eukaryota > Metazoa > Arthropoda > Arachnida > Ixodida > Ixodidae > Dermacentor > Dermacentor silvarum. The sequence continues at coordinate 77,378,927 of NC_051158.1, forward strand.
AATTGCGAAGACAGCGGCAACACGACGGCGACGGCGAGTGTATGGCGGTGATGGTATCACGGCTAAACTTCACACAGTTTTCCATACGTGGAATCCGCGTATTTATCTGGCGGCCAGAACACGGCGCTTCCGCGCCTCCACAGCACCATAGCGGGTCACAATAGGCATCAAAATGTGGGTCCCAACGAGACAATAAGCAAGTATTAGTCACAAAGGAGGTAAAACCCGCGATGCGTGTGTAATGAGCCCCAGTATTGTCGAACATTAACCACATCGCACCATAAACTGCACTCTCTCCGCTTTGAGCCCACCTGGCCTCTTGTTAAATCTAGTTAACATCTAAACCTTGTTAAACCTCTTGTTAAACTCTTGTAAACCTAGTTATCACGAGCGAAAGTTCTATGCAAAGACTGTGCACACTATGCAAAGACTACGCACACAGTGCATCATTAAAGTTAGGGTTTTTTGCGAAAATTGGGTGAGGCTTAACTCCAGTAGACTGTGGTGTACCCCTTGCAGTGGTGACAAGTGGCCTCGTCAGGTGCGAGGACCACCCAGATAGCTCACCTCGAGAGAAGGTGAGCTTACCTGCCTACGTCCATGAAGGCCAGATAAGCCAAGATGGAAGGATGGGCACAGATGTACTCGGTAGATGGAATAGAAACGAACCAAAAGAAGAGGCTCGTGACTCACGATGCATGTCACATTGCATGTCAGCACTTGATGTCGACGTGTACACGCAAGCTCAGCATGAGGGCCTGCCAGCAGAGGGCATGGGTAAACCAAATCTTACCTCTAAAGAACACATTGCTGAGATTTCAGAGTCTGATATGGGAGAATGCAAAGGCGGTTCGCCGCCTCTGCATTCACTGGTGAATGGGGAGGAGGTAGATCGTTGCTCTGTTGTGTCGAGTGAGACGGAGAGCATTTCTGCTGAAATATAGTGGTTTAATGTTCGTGCGATCGGTCCAGGCCACGTGTCATCATGCTTAAAGTGTTGCTTACAAGATATGTGTGAGAGTGCACATATACAGAGCACATTTCTTTTAGTGCCAATGAGGCCCAGCTTGTGATTTTCGAGTCAGTTAAGCGCCTTGGTCAGATGCCTACCTGTATACATTTTCGATGTCACAGCAAAACGGCTCCCATGCTGTCATCTCAAGCGCAGAAGACACGCGCTGTTCGTCTCATCTGGGACGGGATAACCTAAGAAGCCGATTGAATAGCTGGTTAACATTTCAGGATTTGAACCTTGGACAGAAACATCGTATTCCTTGTGGAAGAGAACTTGGTTTTCGGCTATGAATGTTATGTGTGTACTGGTTTTTGGGAGTGTGCATGCTTTCTACACCCCATGAACATTGTTTGGAATCTAGCGTTGACTATGTCAGAACATTTGTATAATGATGATTTTTATGCTGTGTATGCTCAGCGAAATTTCCCTGCTACTGGACAGTGAACGCCCAATGAGTGTTGCGTTTAGAGCATATGGGTGAAATGTGGCGCGCACTGACCAGCACTTTTCCTTCGGCAGAACTTTTCCCAAAAAGGGGCTTTTGTGGTGTGTGGAGTGCTGGACATGGTGCGGTGGTAGGAGACGATAAGAAGCAGACGACAAGTAGTGCACGCGCCGGGGCGAATTCCGTGCTGGATGGAAAACGACAACGTCGAAGAGCGTCCATCACGCGAACACGCGGCGCAAGAAAAGAAACTGAAAGCAAAAAAACACAATCCGATCAGCAGAAACCACGGAGCTTCAAGCAGCCAATGAGCAAACGACAAATCGGCCAGAGCTGCAGATCGGCACGCTGGCAAAGGGGGGAGGGGGGGGGGGGGGGAAGAGTTCCAGAAAGCGACGCAAGGAGAAGGTTGGCCACCGGGCCGGGGGTTGAAGACGGGCCGTCGGGTTCTAGACCCAAGCCACCAGGACTTCACCCGACCGGGGCTTCCTGTCAACCCATTCCTGGGCGTCGCCACTCTACCCGATCGTGCACTGCTGTCCGAGGCTGGCTCGCGTCTGTGAGCAGTCAGGCTACGAGACCGACTGCTCAGCAGAACGTGAGCAGTCGGGCTACGGGCCCGAGTTCCACGCCCAGCTACCTGGCCAGAACGCCGCCACCGTCTGCCCGTGCCGCCGGCCACCTGCCTTCTCTTTCCACGCCAGAGCGCTGCAGCCCTGGTCACCATGTCAACGGTTCAACATCCCGACCCTTAGTGAAACCGACACCACTTATCTCATCATCTTGTCTCCGCTTCTCCCCGTCGAGACCATTACGCCCCCTTACAGTCGTGGTGAGCCCGGACTCATGTACTGTTAATACCATCCTAGCCCTAAGTGAGTTTCTTGCCGTGATGTCTTTTTCACTGTTTAGTTTAAGTTTTTTTTCGTTCTAGTCATTATTAAAAGTTTGTCATCACATACACCTAGTTATCACGAGCGAAAGTTTGTCTTTCTATTTCTTGAATGATGACGAAGATGGTCTTATGGTCCGAGAAGTAGTTAGCAATGGTGGCAACTTTGGCTGCACACATTGAGGAATCACGCAGCGGATCACGTGGGTTGACGTTAGACCTGCCACACTTGCGCTCAGGCAGCTCAAGGTCATTGCAATGCGATGAGTGACCTTGCGAGAAATGTATAGCGTAGTAGAGCTATCGCTTTAAAAAAATAGGCAGAACACATCTCACGATGTCTAGTCGACGGTAATGCGTTTAGCATTGAATCAACGGCGACACAACGTATTGCCGCAGTCAAAACGAGTAATACACATGCACTAGGCTTCTACTGCAGCAAGAGTCCTCTGCCTGACGCTTTGCAATGAACTCTCGGCGCCGTCCAGCGCCGCTACTGCAAAACCTGCGGTGGCATCCTGAATGCATGACGCCCCGGTGCGTGCGCACGCTGAGGATCACGTCATGCCGCAACCGGGCTGCTGTCTAGCGTTGCCTACTGAACACGTTGCGCCATCTAGTGGCGTTTCCGAGAAGTCCACGCGTGGCCTCCGAAACGAGAAGCATGGCGCGTCAGTACCTGCGAACGCTGAGGATGATTGTTCCCTCGCTTGCCGCACACTCAGAGGCACATATTCAGTGACTCAAGTTTGCGAGAGGGTCATTGAAGAGCAGCACATACCCAATTCATTCATGGCGCAGCTCAAGGTACCTTGTTGATGTTGGGTGAATGTACGGAACATGTAATAGGTGATGTGCAGGCAAAGTTCAAAGCGGGTGGATTAGTTACGGCCTTTGCAATAAATTTCGTTTACAAGCGCGGAGGATTGTTATGAGTGTATCTTAGTAGTGACGCACAATTAGGCTCGTTTCCCTGGCGAAACTACAAACGGAACCAAGACAAAACTTAGCGAAAAAAAAAAGGGGGGGGGGGGGGACCACAACGGAGAATCCAGGTGCGATGCTAAAATCGTGTGGAACAACTGCAGGGGGGAGGCGGGGACCACAACGCAGAATCCAGGTGCGATGCTAAAATCGTGTGGAACAACTGCAGCCGTCAAAAAAATTCCTAATCAAGTCCTCGAGGGTGTCGAGCCGCTATCTTCAAGTATGCTTGCCAATATTCCCATATATATTGCACCAATTTTATATTTCGTGGATATAGGTGTCATGTTAACAGCTTTGTTTGGCGCAACATTAACGTTCATGGCGTAATTAGAAGTGTTGCAAGTGATTACTGAGCATTCGTTTTTCTCTCTCTTATTTTTTAATGCTTATGCGAGGTTTGCAGATTTTCCCGGTGATCTCGGTAAAGTAAACAAGGCACCTTGTTTATATGTGGTTAAAATTAGGAGCAAGTTATGGGAGGGGTGGAATCGAAGTTCAAAATGTGTAGAATAATACGGTATTTGTACTAAATTAAGTATTCAAGCGATTCGGACCGTTGCAGCTGCATTTTTCGATCAACGTAAAATTTATGTCGTCACCCTGGAAGAACTGGGGAAAGATCACGCAAGCTTCGGGGTTTTCGGATGTCCGCTTTGGCTCCTTCGTCATCGAGTAGGCGATGCTCAATTGGCGCTGCCGCCTCGTCGAGCAGACGACTGCTGACGAAAGTGCGGCGCCGGCGAATCACTGAGAGCGCAAGTGAACGTTCCGAAAGCGAGATGCTTGCGCGATCTCGCCCAGATGTGAGAACGCAATCCACATAAAATTAAGCGACAGTTAGGGAGCGGAGAGGGGCAGTTGTAAAGTGTGTAGACAAATTACTTCATTAGTAAAAAACTTCTTAACAACTGCTACAAAACCTTAAATGCGATGAAGGTTTCACACGGCCAATCGTAAGTCATCTAAGAGCAACACTTTAAAGTCGGTGATTTATTTACTGCCAACTGATTTTTATTGCCAGGAAATTTAGCTGTGGTTTTGAGATGTCGCAGAATTGTAGGACAATTTTGTATGGACAACGTCATGAGTGCGGCATGGCTTTTTTGCATACTTCCTTATATGTTTTGTTTAATTTTATTTTTACACGCAATAAAATAGAGCGTATTTAAAGCAAAGCCACGAAGGATGTGCATCAATTGGAGTATTAGAAAATGTTTCTAGAATAAAATGCAGTTCACACAAATGGTAACTTTTGTCACCTGTTCTATAATAGTTGAATTACGCTCCACTGAGCCGACTATGCTCATATCGCCGATTGCTATAGCACATGTTTACGCACATATGTCATGGTCAGAAATCGTTTCAATAATGTCTGCTTTAGCTTGCTTTATAAGAAATAAATTGCTGAGAAAGAAAAGTATATATTGTGCTGTTCATTGTACACCAGCTGGCTCCGTAGCTATTTGACGCATACTAAGTTGACTAAGTCAAGTCTGAAGGCTTTCCATATATAAATCATACTGTTCCAATTGATTTACTAACCAAAAGTGATTGGATATGTTGTACTAGTTTGAAGCCATTTGTCTACGCTGTGAACAGAATGTATTGGTTGTAGATGTATCTGTAGTGTAGGTATTACAACGCTAGCCTGCTGCAATCGCTGCTGTGGCGCCGGATGCGAAATATTTATTAGGCCGCCTGTTACACGTGCCGAGTAATCGTGAAGTAGGTGGCTGACTAATGTAACGCCTGAAGTCTGACAGGACGGACTGTTACATGCAGATAACAAAAAATAAATTCGGAAGCCACAAACACTTACGCTGACTGCATCTAAAGGGGCAGTCCTCCTGAAGATCTGATGCCACGAGTGCAATGTGCGCTGCGAACAAAATTCCCACTGCTGGAACGAACATAACCGCTGGAATACGCATCGTTTGTCTCGGCACCTGTTAGAAAAAAAAGAGCGATGTTTTCATAAGTGCAGGAGTAAATACTTGGAAGAGAACAAAGCATCTCTACTGCCACGTAATACAGCTTTTTTCTTTTTTTTGTGCTTGCGGCTTATTTCCATTCGACAGAAATCGTGGCTGTAGATTCAGTTAGCGAGCACTAGAGGGTCCGCCTAAAACGCAATATATCTGCATATCATATTCACGTCGATTCGTCATGAAAAAAGGAACAAAGATGAAGGCGCACAATACTTACTGTTTCGACGCCGGATTCTCGTTCCTCGTGGCTTGCCCTCCGGCGTTACTTAAATGCTAACGCTGCTTAAATGATCCGAGCTAGACGAACTATGCGTATCAGGGGACCAGGCGATGGGAGAGAGATGGCAAATCGTTGTAAAAACTTCAACGATTTATTCGCATATGGTGAACGATTCAGATAGAAAGTAAAGAGATACATGGTGTGCCCCTTAAGTAGCCCCGACGTATAACAATGGCGGCAGTCAGGTCTCCTCGAGCGGGTGACGGTCTTGGCGAAAAGAGGCGTGGTCTTCACTCTGTACTGGCCGCCGGTCACGTGGCATCCACAGCTGTCTTTAGATTGGCAAGCCAGACCCTGGCTCAAGCTCTCGCCTTTTCTGGCGAGGAGGTCATTCCTTTGCCGCAGGTGGGCAAAAATGTTCATTCTTGATTATGACTAAGGTGCAATTGTATTCAAAGCACCTAGAGCGATTGACGTCACCATTGCTTCAACAGGCTGGTGCATGGCGCGGGGGGTGAAGGATGTGCACATTCTTCCTTCTTCCCGACGCCAACTCGTGTTCATTCTTTCTGTGTTAAAGGGACGATCTCCAACGTCGTTCAGTAATTGTCACGCCCAAAGATAAACTTATCGACAGGAAGTTATTTCTTGCTGGTGACGTGATTTCATTAGGTCTCTCACATGCGGGCGAGGCATTGACTTTAGCAGCCACGCACCAGGCACCCAAAACGCAATGGTCACACCTTGTAGAAATTCCTACTGCAGTTGGAGTTGACAGGCAAGCGGGTGACATGTCACTCCCAAATACGCAAGGCGTGAGTCACACTCCGGGTGAGTTCCAACAATGTAAAGCGGCTACGAGCACGGGCTTGCTCAGTTGCTGGCACGACAAAAAATCGGCCAGACATCTGGGTCCGGGCCTGATGTCGCTTGTTTTAAGGCGAAAGCCTTAGGCACCTTTCATTTGTATGCGTTTTTTTTATGTCCACATTTGTGGCCACAGCAACTGATATGAGAAAAAACGCAAGTTACAAAACCTTGGCAAATGTCTTTTGCTAGTTATATAGCACAAATCCTTTTTTTACACATTCTTACTTAATTTTGGCGTAACACATGCACATTACGCTCTATGTTACGTAAAACGCTTTAAACGAGCAAAATTTCGAGGACGCTTATGCTTCGCCTTTGAGAGTGGAACTCGATAGCATTTAAAGATCCCCGAATGCTTGTCAGAGTTCCCGGCAACTGCAGCTTTCTTTTTTCTCCACCTTCGCCTCTGCGCGCCGCTGGGGTATTACGCTGCCGTACGGAGCCTACGCTGTCGTAGGGAGCCTACACTGCCGAGGAGGCGAGCGCCATCTGGATGGTGTTTTTGCAAGTAACCTACCCGAGCGTGCCGCTGTTGGTATGGTAGAAATGCTGGAAACGGGGTTTGAGTTTGAGTTTCCTCATAACAGAATTATGTTTTCTCGTACATTCAAATTACAATCCGACGGTAGGTTGTGGTTAAGTCGCACTTTACGATTTTTCTGACAAATTTTACTCTGAGGAATTTAATTAGTTCACCAACAACTTTGCGCCACGTGGAAGGCCTGCGTGGTCGGGGTTGGGGGCAGAATGATTTTCTCAGCCATGAACGCCGGCGCGACTACGTCGACGCCGGATTTTCTGCGTCACAGGGCCCTTAACGCTATAGCGTTAATATTGAGCCAACGAACAAATAAAAAAACACTATACATTCGGCAGCAAATTCCGTACATCACTGTACAACCCTCATTTCGGCTGCGCTGCGTGTCTGGCGCACTGACATGCTCCGCCAGAAATTATGGCTGTTGTATCTGCTGTCGCCGATTGGAAGCGACTGAGGGTTAGCCTTCTTAGCGGCTTAGCGTTTTCATTGCTTGGCTGAACCCGTGTTCTTAGTGCGATTTCGCTATAAGCGATCCCGCGTTGTCCGACATCTGTTTCTTCGACGTGTTTTTCCGCAAGAAATTTTCTACGTCTCCACCTCTGAGGTAATCTCGATAGCCGTGGTACAGTGCCATAGCTACAAAATGAAATATGACCATCATGGCTAATTCCATCCCATAGGCGGAAGATGGACATACGAGTAGTTAGGTAGTAACATTTATTGAGGTCCGGAAGAATCTTCACCCTGTTTCTATAGGGGCATAGCTGATGTGAATTTTATCAATTCCCCCATTAAGAAACGGTACTCCAGAAATTGTTTCTCATGCAAAGACTATCCTAGAGGTTGAGAGCTGCATTCGCTGTATTGGGGGTAGAAAGGTCGCATCACGTACTTCCCCGCATTGTTCGTCGATAGCACTGCAAACAGCTGCTTGCCCTACGCTCCTGAAATCCAGGTAGTTAACATTTTGCACCACGATTCTTGTAGCAGTATTCTGTGCAACACAAATTGGGAAATAATTTTGTAACTCGGTAACTTCAGGCAGATTTGTATACTGTTTCTGTGTCATGTTGAGTGCACTCAACATCAGAGCCACTTTTTACAGAGAACTGGCGTAATAAATTCTTACAAAAATCTCTTCTGCACGTAATATAAGAATTTCATCTTCCAGCACCATATTTTCGAAATACGTGAACAAAATGGGAAAGGTCTATCATGTCAGTATGAAGAACGCCACCTCTGAAGAAGCGGGGTGTCTTAGCGAAGGCGACTTTGAGGCGCCGTTGTTCACAAATGCGGACTTCAAGTTTCACCGCTATTGTACCGGAGCTAGGCTCGTGACACGGATAAAAGCAATTATTTAGTATTCATCAAAGTAATTATTTTGTAGCGATGTTTTATTATTGAAATCCGAAAAAAATTCCGCGTTTTGCTCTGTTACGGGAGATCTTAAAAAAAAAGAAACACCAAATACGTACCACTCACTCCATAGAAGGTCGCAATGTGCAATTTCTCGGGCTTTGTGAAAGCAATTACTTGAGCTTCTCAAGGTACCCCTGTTTGTTCGTTTGGCAAACCCAAAGAGTATTCCCTGCACCATTCAAACTAATTTTTGTTCCACATTTTGTAAAACAGACGATTGATGCTAGCTTGAACAAATGTGGAGAGAGAAAGAGAGAATAACTATATTTATTACGTAAATGAAGCTTTGGAGAGGCGTCCTCATTCCAGAATGTCTTGAGCTCGGGCCGCAGTCCTAGGCTCTAGCAATCAGCCGTTGCTGATCCTCCAGGGTGGAGCTGGCCAAAGCTCTCTCCCGAAAACTCGTTGGTTTGATAAAGTTTCGGAGGATGTAATGGTGCCTGTGTGCAACCCCCTACTATGTGCCTGAGGATCCCGGGTTCTGCGCAGAAGTGGCATTGGGGAGAGAATTGTGTTATGGGCTATGCAATGATTTCTGGTTGAGTGGGGGAATGTATTAACTTGTAAAGCTCGGAGGAATGGCTCCTGCTCTCTAGGTAGTGACTTGTGTGGGGGTGCGTACGTTCTACGTGTTAGCTTGTAATGTCGTGTAATGTTTTGGTACGATACTAGAGGGTACATGCGCTCGGGTTCGGATTGCTCGGCGTCGGCTGGGTGGGTCAAATCTCGAGCCATGGGGTAGGCGACCACGTTGCCAGGAATGCCGTGATGAGCTGGCGCCCAGATGACCATGACTGATCTCGTCGGTGGCTTCTGATTGAATATTTTGAGCATATTGCATGAATTCTGCCGCTGGCGAAGCTGCGGCACGCCTGATGGCAGTCGGTCACGGTGACTTAAACCTCTGTTTGGGAGAACGCGAGGGCCATGGCCGCTTCCTGGGCTTGCAGGGGATTGTTTCGGGAGAGTGAAATGCTGTTCGATGTTCTTTGTTGACGATTACGGTGGCTGTTGTGGCTGCACAAGTGGGGTAAGACCCCGCATCTGTGTAGGTTGTAGAGGGTTGACTCCTGTATTGCTTGTGTATGGCCCGGGCCCGGGTTTCCCTTCGCTGCTTCGTGGTGCACTGGGTGCATGTTGCAAGGTAGAGGAGGTACGGTGATGTTGCTCTGCATGACATGGCGTAAGCACACAGTCTGAGGCGGCGGATGGCTGAGCGGGGCAGAGAGCCCTAGACGTAAAAGGATGGACCTTCCCGCTTCCGTAACCGCCAACCTTGTTCGCTGGCTGGATAAATGTGCCTCGATCCGCTCCTCGGCAGTGTGGTGGACTCCTTGTCGTAATAGGCGCTCTGTGGACGTACGGATCGGGAGGCCCATTGCCTGCTTATATGCCTTTCTGATCATTGTGTTGATTTTCTTGAATTCCGTCGTGATGAGTAGTGCATATGGAAACGCGTAAGTTATTCGAGACACGACGAAGGCTTGGACAAGCCGAAGTGTGTCCGCCTAGCCCATGCCTCTTCTCTTGGTTGTCTTGTCAGACAACAAATGTGGAAACAACACCTCAAGGTATATACTAAGCGGGTTCTGGCGCATAATACTTCTGTATGTCTAAAACCTGAATTTACCGACATCTCTTTCAAGAAAGCACCAGAACAAAAGAAGATACCAGAAGCAACAATGTATATTGGTACGTTTACAGATTTCCTTCAGTATAATTCTCTCCACCAGATCAGAAATAAAGTAAGCGTACCAAGGAAGCCTCTATGACACATTGTCACATTTATGCTATCAGTGGCTATACAAAATAAGCGCACAATTCAGACAACCGGAATCGAATGTAGTTTTATCAGGAACACTAGCAATAGCAGACAGTCACAGAGTGTGAGTCACCGAATGCACAATTCCTGTTCAGCCTTAGGGCGCGAAACATCGACCTTTGTTCTTAACGCAAAGAAGAAGAGTCACCTGACAATGATGTTCAGATGGGTGTGGAGAATCTCTGGTGCATCTAGGCTATAGAAGAGCTGCGTGTCATAGTACCTACCGTAACCCAAAAGCGGACACAAATGCGCTGACTGCAGGCCGATGCAATCTTTATTGTTTAATTTCAAAAAGCCTAAGACCACCAGTAAAAAAAATGCTGCCAGTTCCACGAAGTGAAATCTGTCGAAACAGCATAGCTGTGGCCGTTCTGTTTTTGCGATTGTCCGGTTTGTTTCTTTTTCTTATTGCGATATCAATCACATGGACACTCCGAGCGGATTTCTGCTGTCGCCGTCGCCGTGAGGTTCCGTATGAAGTCCTAGTGCGATAAAATCGTCGCCGCGCGCCGTATGCTCTTCGTGCGAGTGCAAGCGCGCGAGGGACGCGCGCTTTGACGGAGAGCGAACGCACGGCGGAGAGCAAACACGACGTTTTCCGTTGTGCGAAAGGCCGTGGGCGGAAGGATGGGAAGGAGGGAGGGGAGGCGACGTTTAGCGGCGGCACCAAATGCGTATCTTGCGACCGGCCGCAAGGGGAACTGGCGACTAAATCATACACGCGAAAGGAGGAAAGCAGGAAGGCAGCGCGGGAGGGATAGAGGGGGCACGGCTTCTACTCTGCCAGCAGCTGCGTACTTGTACTTTGCGCGGCTCCCGGCTTTCGCGCGCACCTTATCTTGAAAGCGATCTCCACATGGCTTTGACCTTTCTATGCGCTGTGCTTTCGGCCGCTCAGTTTTGGTTGAAGCGATAGACTGCACGAACCTTCGCTTGCTGCTTCTGCCGCGCCTGCTAACACCAGCGTTTTAACAGCGGTTGTCTGCGGTCATCGAGTGGGATTTATTCATGTTTTCTTGTGCGCGCTGACATCATGTTTGTTAATTCAGTTAGTAAGCGAATGTGTCAAACTTTATGCAGCCGATAAAACTACTATCATCACTCCGCTCTACTAATTTGCTATCGCAATTGATACTTCGCCTTGCGGGCGAAACTGCAACTTTTTTTCGCTGTGGCAGTCTTCGCTTTAGACCTAAGGAACGACCACATCTCCACTATTACGAACCGATTTCACTTCGAGGAACTGGCTGTATTTTATTACTGAGACATGAACTTCCAATTCACTGTTTTCGTCCCATCCCCCGCAACGCGCTAGGAAGGCCGTCGCCCCTAGAAGCCGACGCGTCCCATCCGCTGCAACGCACAAGGAACACCGTCGCCGGTGGACGCCGACGCGTCCCATCAGCCGCGACTAGCGCCGTTCGGGCCAGCCGAGCGTCCGCGAATGCACAGCTTGGCTGTGCGCCTCTCCTCCTCCTTCTCCCCGGCACGCGCTCCGATTGGTCGGCTTCTCTCCTCCAGGCGAGCGGGCCACGTGAACTCTCCGGCTCTGCTCCTGCGTGACGGCGGCCGTCATTGACGGCGCACTCTCGACCAAGAACAGCTCCGCTGCTAAAAACTAGTATTTGCGTGAAAAAAACTACTTTTATCAGGCAAACATTACGAGAAATACCATTTAACAAAAGCTTTCGTTGAGCTAGTTAGTTCACGACTTAAGGACAAAAGGTACGGCGGTAAACAGAGAAGAACGAAGCCAGACAAAAACGACATACGTATAGAGGCACCAACTTCCAACTGTTTATTCACTAGAAACCAGGCAGTTTTATAGATGAAACTTAGGTGCAAAGTAATCAGAGTAAACATAAACTAACAAATACGGTAGGAGCTAACAACCACTCGTGAGCCAGTGATCACTAGAGCAAATAACAATTTAAATGGAGTGACCTCCACTGAACTATCAAGGCACGCATATGGGAAAATGCGCCCATTACAGGCACAAGCGAACCAAATGGGGCAGCTGCACGTTCTAATCTTGGCGGCGATTACAGTCTATATTTTAAGAATGACATTTCATTGTCAATTTTTGCTATTGACGGCGTGCTCATGCACTTATTCTCTGCTTTTGTTATTAAGAATGCCTCTGATTATGTCCTTTCAGTGCGGTTTCTTGCTTTTCTTATAAAGATCGCTTGGTCCAGGAGTGGTGTCCAACCACAGCAATTGCAGTAGTCTGCCAAGTGCCCGCCCATGTTGCTGTTGAGGGCCAACCGGTGCTCTTTCATACGATCGTTGAAGCATCGTCCCATTTGTCCAATATACACGGTGCCGCAGCTTAGAGGAATATTGTAAACCACATCGCTAACACTATCGTTGTAGCGTGTGGCGTGGTTCTTGGAGAATGTATCCGGCAACTTACTCGCCATCACAGGACAAATGCTGGCCAACCTGCATAGAGCTGAAAATACAATGCGCACATTGCATCTGGCTGCGACCTGACTCAAATCGTTTGACCGCTTATGTACGTATCGTATTACGTAGGTGTTCATTCTTTCTTTTGGCTTGTGCACTTTTTTCCCATGTTTTATCTTGTGCAGCAGACATTGGCACACACCAGCAATAGCTCAGGGAGGAAATTAAGTGTCTTCCAAGCGGCTAAACTGATTACTAAACCTGGTAACACGATTCAGCTTGTATGAGTACATTAGGCCGGATTGAGGCTTGTGTCAGCTATTCCCTTCTTTATCAGTATAGAATGTGCGGTAGTCTAAAATGGTAGCAGGCTTTTGTTAGTCCTTGGTTTAAACATCCAGCACACGTGTGCCTTTGGGAAGCTAAGCTTCAGGTCCGCAAATTAAATTCAGGTATCCTGTAGCCATTGCCAGGTGAAATCTAGTCGCAAGATTCTGTCAAGGAGGCGTTAATTAATTCTGCCAAAGCAACGTCAACACTAGTAAGAGTTGGATTTAAAAGCACAAAATAATCGTCCACATAAATCCTAACTACAATACAATTGCTGAATTTTTCAATGATGGGCTTGTCAATGGATGAAAGATAAATGTCGCACAAAACCGGACCGACAGAAGACGAGAGTGGCGATGTGGGCTTGTTGGTCTGTCATCATGGAATGGTAATTTGGAAGCGCATAAAAATATGCACACGAGAACAGGACACATGGACACACAAACAGGACACATGGACACGTGTATCAGGTGACTGTTTTCTTGCTTTGCATTGCAAAACGTGTTCATGTCGCCGTCTTCTAGATAACACCGCCATTTTATAGAGGGATAAATGCGAGAATGTAAGATTGATAATAGAAACCGAGAAAATCCTCTCGGCCGCTGACCAATGTATCAGCAAACCGTCACTTTCATTCTCGGCGAGAGAGTTAAATTAATTGCATATGCCATAAAAGCTGACCGAAAATGCAGTTCATGATTCAGGTTCTTAGTGTTTTCTCGATACAACAGCATTAGACTGCATTTTGCCGCCATGTACTTATCTTAATTGTTGATATCGCTGAGCATGTGGGTGTTGTGTATAAGTACGACCAGTCCCGCAAATAAACTTCGTTGTTGAAAGTTAGCGCTTGTCTTCGTCTTCGTTTCTTCTCGTGTCCATGTTTTTATGCGCTTCCAAATTACCATTCCATGCCAACAGAAGAGCCCAAGCATATACCGTCGTTTTGAACATAGTAAGAGCGTTCAAACACATGATAGTATACTGTAAGTGGAATTGGAAACTTTCTATAAACTGGTCAGAACTCATGCCAGCATTGTTCTTGTTCTGAAAGTTAACTGCATCCGACGCTTCGATAGTTTGACAGTACTGCGTTGAACAAGGTCAAGCTGGCGTACGGAATAAACAAATCTTCGACCTCGACCGAAATACCAGTTGTTACGGTTTGTAACTTCCCTTCCGCTAAATATTGCACCATATCTGTCGGGCTGCGCACCAAGAATGGGGCCTGTACGACCAGCTTGCTGAGGATGCGTTGCAGGTAACTGCTAACTTTGTCTTACCAAGTACCTCTCTTGAATGCGATCAATATAGGCGGGCACTCTGACTTATGTGTCTTACCCATGAAGGAGACTTCAAGGCTATTGTTATCAGATATGCTAACTGCCTTTCGGTTGTGCTCCAAATTTCATTTTTTTTTTTGCTAACGGAGTGCCAAGCACTTCGTTTGCTTCTTAGGCGAGGTGTGCGACTGTTTGAAATGCTTCTGAATCGCCTCGTAGCCTTTGGCATCGACCATTCATTGCGGCATCAACACGAAACCGCCTTATTTGTCGGGTTCAACATTACCAATACCTTCTTGTTCCAGTTTTTTGACCATCTGCGTTCACGGAGCTTATTTCTTTGGCTTATGACTCTCTTTGCGTATTAGGCAGTCGACGCCTTCACCAATGGCTCGTTCCTGCTCTTGCGCTTATTCATGGCTCGCAACACCTCGGATCATGGCAACAAGCTGTGTGCGGATTGACACAGGTTGGTAACTGTATTTTGGGCCTTTTCCAAAAATCTGTTGAACGTCACTCGAGAACGCTGAACCTCCGAGGATGGTAACAGAAGACGTACTTGCACCTGCACTCCCTCTGGATATAAGTCCGATTCAAGCTCGTTCGAAAAGGAATTCCGTGCTCTGCGCCGTCTACTTCTAAAATTCTATCAGGTTTCCTCTGTTACCGTCTCGTATAACAAACACCCTCAATCAGTCTTGGTACAGGCGAACCTGATGCCACAATTCCGATTGCAAGTTCTTCGAGCGTGGCACCATGAATTTTCTAAAAAACAGAGAAAAGTTGTACTTCCAGGTGTACCACCATCCGCTTAATGCAATACGAGAGCAGCCTTGACCGGCACTTTGGAACAGCGATGAGGTTAACATACGTGGACATCTGGCTTTGCGTGGTTTGGTGACACAGCAAAGGGCTCAGCGTAGAAGAAATACAGTATAACAAAGCGTGTTGCTCAGCTGGTTGGCTCATGACCTAAGGGCAAAAGGTAAGGAGCTAAGAGGAATACGTGAGTCACAAACGACATATACGGGCGCCAACTACCAACTGTTTATTCGCCAGAAATCATGCAGTTTTATAGATGAATCCAAGGTGCAAAGTAATCAGAAAAAATATAAACTAACAAGTGCGCTGGGAGCGAACAACCACTCGTAAGCCAGTGATCATCCAACTGGATAACAATGTAACTGCAGTGACCTGAACTGAGCTATCAAAGCACACATATGGGAGAACAAGCCCATTACAAGCGCCAACCGAGTATCAAACCAAGTGGGGCAGGTGCGCCTTGTAATCTTGGTGGCGTTTACAGACTATACTTTAAGAATGATTTATTTATCTCTTATTACAATTGACGGCGTGCTCACGCACATATTCCCTGCTTTTCTTATTAAGAACGCCTGGATAATCTCCCTTTCAGTGCGGTTTCTTTCCTTAGAAAGATCGTTTGGTCCAGGAGTGGTGCCCAGTCAAAGCGATTGCAGTAGTCTGCCAAGTTCCCGCTCATGTTATTGTTGAGTGCCAAGTGGTACTCTCTCATACGATCTTCAAGCATCGTCCCATTTCTCCAATATTTTTTATTTATTTTATTTATTGGATACTGTGAGCCTAACAACATGCCCATACAGAAGTGAACAGTCAATGCACAGATCAATTTCACAACATAATAACAGAACAGTTGTTATCACGTTACCTCAGCACAAAGTTTTACGCGACAATGCTGTCTACACACTCAAGAGGAACAGCATATGATTTCAGTTTTACATGGAGCAGTGTTACGTCTACACAAGTCTCAAAGTGATCTAAAAAAATGTCGACTATTGCAATGTCAAGGGTTCACACAAAAAAGAAATTGCTCGATTTTAGCGGTAAACGCCTCCAAGGATTCAACATTCATGCAAGTGTGTGGCAGAGCATTCCATTTTTCTATGGTAGACGGGAAGAAAGAACACTTGTATGTGTCGCAGCATGTTATATATGGCCTGATACACTTTCTATGATTAAGCCTGGAAGAGCACTGATAGGGTGGTTTGAGGTAGTCGTTCTTATTAACAGCAAGCTTATCGTCATATAACAAGTACATCATTTTCAAAGAGGCAACGCTCCGGCGGGTTGGAAATGTCTGTATTGCAGTGCTATTGCGCAGTAGCGTCACACTGTCTTTCCTAGAGTATATAGAATAAATAAAACGGAGCGCCTTGTTTTGAATTGCCTCTAACTTGTTGATAAGATACCCTTGGTAAGGATACCATACAATAATGCCGTATTCGAGAACGGGGCGTACCAGAGATTTATAGCATGACAACTTAACATTTGGGGGTGCTGTTGCAAGCTTTCTACGCAGAAATCCTAGTTGTCTGAACGCTTTTTGACACGTATTACTGATGTGCGTCTCCCATTTCAGTGTACTCGTTATTGTCACCCCTAAATATTTGTACGATTCTGCCACGCAACGTTCGATCCCATGAGGTTGTAAGTGAAGAGAAGTGGCTTTTTCTTCCACGTTATTGACATGCATGCTGTCTTAGTTACGTTTATTTGCATTCCACATTTGTCGCACCACTTGGCAATACTGAGCAAGGATGAATTTAATTTAACCTGATCCGCCTCTGCTCGTATTGTTTTATATATGACGCAGTCATCTGGAAATAATCTTAGTGTAACGTCTGCTTCAACTTCAAGGTGCATGTCATTCACGTATATTAAGAATGAGATAGGACCCAACACAGACCCTTGGGGTACTTCCGAGAAAACTTTCAAACATTCTGATTCCGCATTATTTACTTTAACGAATTGTGTTCGGTTATAAAGATACGCGCTTATCCAGGGTACCACTTTGTCATCTATTCTAATGTTCCTAAGTTTACTTATTCATTTCCAGTGGGTTACCCTGTCAAACACTTTTGAAAAGTCTATGAATATAGCGTCTACTTGTAGTCTCGAATTAAATACTGTAGCAAAGTCGTGAACGGTTTCCAGAAGCTGTGTTATTGTCGAAAAACCTTTGCGGAAGCCGTGTTGTTTAGTGTAAAGCAAGTTGGTTTCTTCAAGATATGTCATAATTGCTTTGGTAATAATGTACTCCGTGAGCTTGCAACAGCAGCGGGTTAGAGACACGGGTCTGTAATTGTTTACCTGTAGTTTCTCCCGTCTTTGTGGATGGGGATGATCTTTGTACGAAGCCATTCCGCTGGAACGCTAGCAGTTTTAAAGGATGGCAGTGAAAATTTAATGAATAAACGGAGTCACTTGCTCTGCATAGCGTCTGAGAAACATATTTGAATATTGTCGGCTCCCGATGACTTTTTTACGTCGATTTGCAAGAGGAGGTTTAAAATACCCTGCTCTGAAAATTCTACTGGCGCCATTGTAGAATCGCGAACTAGCAGTTTTGTCGCGCTCCAGAGGTCTTGAAGTGCGAGTGAAAACAGACTGAAAATATTCCTTAAACGCTTTTGCTCAAATATACACGCTGCTGCAGCTTAGAGGAATATTGTAAACCACATCACTAACACAATCGTTGTAGCGTGTGGCATGCTTCTTGGAGCATGTATCCGCCAGCTTATTCGCCATCAAAGGACAAATGTTGGCCAATTTGCATAGAGCGGAAAAATAATACAATGCGCACATTCTATCTGGCTGCGACCTGCGTCATATCGTTTGACAGCTTATGTACGTATGGTATTACGTACGTATTCATTCTTTCTTTTGGCTCGTGTACTTCTTTTTTCGTGTTTTATCTCGCGCAGGAAGCTTTGGCACACATGCGTAATAACTCAAGGGAGAAAATTCCGCGTCTTCCAAGCGGCTAATCTGATTACTAAGCCGTGTAACAAGATTGTGCTCAATGAATACATTAAGGCCTAATTGAGGCTTATGTTAGCTATTTCCTTCTTGATCAGTATAGGATGTGCGCGGTCAAATTGTAGAAAATTTTTCTAAGTCCTTGGATTATACATCCAGCACACGTGGGCCTTTAGGAAGCTAAGCTCAAGGCCCACAAATTAAAATGAGTTATCCGGTCGCCATTGCCAGGTGAAATCCAGTCCGCAAGATTCTGTCAAAGAGGTGTTAGTGAATTCTGCCACAGCAACGTCAAGACTAGTTTGAGTTAAATTTAAAAGCACAAGTTAGTCGTCCACATATCTATAAATCCTAACTACATTACAGTTACTGAATTTGTGAACGATGTGCTTGTCAGTGGAAAGATAAATGTCGTCCAAAACCTGACCGGCAGAGGAGCCCAAGCATATACCATTTTGAACACCGTAAGAGCAGCTGAAACACATGATAGTAGACTCTAAGTGGCATTGTATAATTTCCTATAAACTGATCAGAACTCATGCCAGCATTGTTCTTGTTCTGAATGTGAACTGCATCTGACGCTTTCATAGCATCGCAAAACTGCGTAGAACAAGTCAAGCTGGCGTACGGGATAAATTAAATGTTCGACCTCAACTGAAGAAACAGTTGTTACGGTTTGTACCTTGCCTTCCGCTAAATCTTGCACCAGATCTGTCGGGCTGCACACCAAGACGGGGTCCTGCACGACCAGTTTGCTGAGGATGCGTTGCATATAACTTTTAAACTTCTAACTTCGTCTTGCAAGTACATTGCTCGGATACAATCAATATAGGCGGGCACTCTGACTTACGTGTCTTACGTGTGAAGGAGACTTCAAGGATATTCTTATCAGACATACTAAGAGCTTTACTGATGTGCTCCAAAGTTCTTTTAGCAAATTGAGCGCCAATGACTTCATTTGCTGCTTAGGCGAGGCGTGCTCCTGTTTGAAATTTTTCTGAATCGCCTCGTGAGTTTCACGTCGACCATTCATTGCGGCATCAACACAAAACCGCCTTACTTGTATGCTACAACAATGCCAATACCTTCTTGTTTCAGTTCTTTGACCACCGCTTTAAACGGAGGTTATTTCTGTGACTTATGGCTGTGTTTGCGTATTAGGCAGTTGACTGATTCGCCAATGGCTCGTTCCTGCTCTTACTCACATTCATGGCTCGCAACATTGCGGATCATGGCAACAAGTTGTGTGCGGGTTGACGCAGGTTGGTAAGTGTATTTTGTGCCGTTTACCACAATCTGTTCAACGTCACTCGAGATGGGTGCACCTCCTAGGATCGTTACAGAAGACGTCCTTGCACCAGCACTCCCTCTCGGTATAAGTCCGATTCACGCTCGTTGGAAAAGGAATTCCGTGCTCTGCGCCGTCTACTTCTAAAATTCTATCAGGTTTCCTCTGTTACCGTCTCGGGCAACAAGGACCCTCAATCAGTCTTGGTACAGGTGGACCTGATGCCACAATTTCGACTTCAGCACCCTGCAAATTCTTCGGGCGTGGCCCCATGACTGTTCTTGAATTAGAGAGAAAAGTTGAACTTCCAGGGGCACCACCATCCGCTTAATGCAATACGAGAGCAGCCTTGACTGGCAGTTTGGAACAGCGATGAGGTTAACATACGTGGAAACTAACTTTGCGTGTTTTGACGACACAGCAAATGGCTCAGTGTAGACGAAATACGGTATAACAAAACTTGTTGCTCCGCTGTTTGGTTTATGACCTAAAGGCAAAAGGTAAGGCGCTTAGGAGCAGAAAGCACGCAGTTTTATAGATGAAACCTAGGTGAAAAGTAATCATAGTAAATATAAAATAACAAGTGCGGTAGGAGCTAGCAAGAACTTCTAAGCCAGTGATCATCAGAGCGGATAACAATTTAACTGCAGTGACCTGAACTGAAATATCAAGGCAGGCACAAGGCAAAAATGCGCCCTTTACAGGCGCAAGCCGAGCAGCAATCGAAATGGGGCAGCTACACGTTCTAATCTTAGCCTACATTTTAAGAATACCATTTATTTGTCACTTATTGCTATTGACGGTATCCTGACGCACTTATTGCCTGCTTTTCTTATTATGAACGCCTTGATTATCTCCCTTACAGTGCAGTTTCTCGCTTTCCTTAGAAAGATCGTTTGGTCATGGAGTGGCGCCCAACCACAGCGATTGCAGTAGTCTGCCAAGTTCCCGCCCATGTTGCAGTTGAGTGCCAACCGGTGCTCTCTCATACGATCGTTGAAGCATCGTCCCATTTGTCCAATACACACGCTGCTGCAGCTTAGAGGAATATTGTAACCGACATCGCTAACGCAATCGGTGTAGCGTGTGGCATGCTTCTTGGAGCATGTAGCCGGCAGCTTATTCGCCATCAAAGAACAAATTTTGGCCAATTTCCATAGAGCGGAAAATACAATGCGGACATTGTATTTGGCTGCGACCTGCTTCATGTCGTTTGACAGGTTATGTACGTATGATATTACGTACGTATTCATTCTTTCTTTTAGCTCGTGCTCTTTTTCCCGTGTTGTATCTTGCGCAGGAGACATTGGCACACACCCGCAATAACTCAGGGAGTAAATCGAGCGCTTTCCAATCGGCTAATCTGATCACTAAACCCTGTATTATTCCGTGGTTTATACATCCAGCAAACCTTCCTCT
Source organism: Dermacentor silvarum (assembly GCF_013339745.2). Lineage (NCBI taxonomy): Eukaryota > Metazoa > Arthropoda > Arachnida > Ixodida > Ixodidae > Dermacentor > Dermacentor silvarum. The sequence continues at coordinate 77,399,659 of NC_051158.1, forward strand.
GTTACCGTCTCGTGCAACAACGACCCTCAACCAGTCTTGATGCAGGCGGACATGATGCCACATTTCCGACTTCAGCACCATGATGATTCTTCTTCCGGCGTGGCACCACGACGGTTCTTGGATTCCAAAGAAAAGTTGTAATACCAACGGCACTGCCTTCCGCTTAATACAATGCGAGAGTTGCCTTGAACAGCAATTTCAACAGGGATGAGGTTAACACACGTGGCAATCTAACTTTACGTGGTTTGACGAGACAGCAAAAGGCTCACCGTAGAAGAAACAATGTACAACAAAACTTGTCGTTCAGGTGGTTGGGTCGTGACCTCAAGACAAAACGTACGGCGCTATGAAGACTACGTAAGACACAACCGACGTATACGGGCGCCAACATCCAACTCTTTATTCAACCGAAACAGCTCAATTTTAAACAATAAAGCTAGGTGCAAATTAATCAGAGCAAAGACAACTAAGAAGTGTAGTAGGAGCTAACAGCCACTCGTAAGCCAATCATTTTCAGAGTGGATAACAATATAACGGCATTCGGCGTGAGCTGCACTATCAAGGCACGCACATAGGAGCTCGCATGCGTTAGATGCTCAAACCGAGTAGCAAATCAAATAGGGCAGGTGCACGTTCTAATCTTGGCGGTGATTATAGGCTATATTTTATGAATGACATTTCATTGTCACATATTGCAATTGACAGCGTGCTTACGCACTTACTCCCTGCTTTTCTTATTAGGAAGGCCTCGATTATCTCCTTTTCAGTGTGGTTTCTTGCTTTCCTTAGTAAGGTCGATTGTTCCAGGAATGGCGCCCAACCATAGCGCTTGAAGTGGTCTGCCAAGTGCCCGTCCATGTTGCGCTTGACCGCCAACCGGTACTATCACACGATCGTTAATGCATCATCGCATTTGCCCAACGTACACCCTGCCGCAGTTTAGCGGAATATTGTAAACCGCATCAATAACACAATCGGTGTAGCATGCGTTTTGGATGATGTAGCCAGCAGCTGATGTAGCCAGGAGCCGTATTGGGCTATCGATCAGGTCTCTCTGCGCAGGACATACTGCTTAAACTTAAGGAAGATGTTGTGAATGCTCCAAGTACAGCTCAAACCAGAGAAATCCTGGCGTTAGACTTGAAGGGGGCCTTCGACAACGTCTCACACGACCTCATTCTAAACAATCTTGCATCCTCCCAATGCGGAAAACGCATCTACGATTACGTCCGAGCTTTTTTATCTGACCGCACGGCCACCATCGGCCCAGGTGAAATTCGAGCAGAGATCATAAAACTATCGGGAAGAGGTACTCCACAGCGTTCGGTTCTCTCACCCACCCTGTTCAACCTGGACATGGCAAAGCTACCACCTCTCGTCGAGAAACTTCCGAACGTGCAGCACGGCCTCTACGCCGATGATGTGGCAATGTAGGTGACCACAGGGTCAGACGGCACTGTTCAAGATGCACTACAGGAAGCAGTAAATATAGTACAAGAGTATGCAACAGCGGGAGGACTCACCTGTGCAACTGAGAAGTCGGAGCTTCTGCTTGTATTCAAAAAACGCAGTAAGGCTGACATACCACCAGTCATCACACTGCATCTCAATGGCAACCTTATTTGGAGGGCTGACATGTTCCGTGTGCTAAGCCTTCACATACAAAACAACGGGAAGGCCGCACATACCCTACACATACTGCGCCAACAAATCACCCAAGTAACGTACATGATAAAGCGCATTACAAACCACCGACAAGGACTCCTAGAAAAAGATGTACTCCGAATCGTGCAAGCCCTCATAATTAGCCGATTAACCTACCGCCTCCCCTACCATAACCTGACTCAGTCTGAGACGAACCAGGTGGACACTGTACTCCTTATGGCAATAAAGGCAACACTGGGACTACCCCAACATGCATCCAGGTAGCTCCTACTAGGACTCGGGATACACAACACCATCCGAGAACTAGTGGAAGGCCACCTTAACAACCAGTTACAACGCCTCCAACGAACAAGGCAGGGGTGTCTTATTTTATCCCGTCTAGGGTACCAAACACCAAGAAAGCCACAACAGGAAAACCGCACATTTCTCGCGCTTAGCATTTGAAACAAAATTCACGTAGCCCCAATGCCCTGAAATATGCCTCCTGACCATCAGAAAGGCCGGAGACAGGCAAGAGCACAAGCCCTGGCTCGAATCTTTGGCGATGGCACATCGGACACACCGGTCCTTTACACAGACGTGGCCCGGTACCAACAAAGACGTGCGGTGTGTCTAGTCGTACTAGATAGCACAGACACTCCGAGAGCTTCGGCAACGCTCAACACTGTGGACAGTGGCACGGCGGAAGAGGCTGCTATTGCCCTGCCATCGTACACGCTTCCACCATACCGGCACCGGATGGACCCATCGCAATGGTCACTGATTCACAAACCACGTGCAGGACTTTGGCACAAGGGGTGGTGACACCCTATACACACCGCATCGTTACACCATTACGCCCCACAGCGTTACACAGGGTGCGCATCGTCTGGACACCTGGACATGCCTCTCTCCATGGTAATGAATGTGCTAATGCGGTCGCCCCAGAGCTCGCTAACCGGACGCCATTGGAAGAGCTGTCCAACACAGACGACGCACGGACAGAATCACTGAACTACACTGAAACTCTACAATATTACAGAGATAGCAGGAGACACTCCCGCCGCCACACGAGTCTCTTAACCGAGAAGATGCCGTCGCGTGGCGAGAGCTACAGACCAATTCATTTCCCTGTCTCTTTTACCTTCACCTCTTCCACCCCACACAATTTCCCTGATACTTTCCCGACTGTGGAGCGAAGCCCACGGTGTATCATTGCACCTGGGAACCTGGGAGTGCTGACAGCCTCCTGGCTACTCCCCTATTCCTACACCTTCTCCTTCCCCTTGGGAGACTGCACTGACCAGCTCAGACCCGCAAGAGCAGCGACGGCTAATCCAGCGGGCACGTTGGGTGGTGCGAGCCAATGGGGCCCTGAACTAGGGGCTCCACCCTACGAGGAAGTCGCCCCACCTCATGAACAACAAAGGTTTTTTTTTCTCTCTTTATCTCTCTCCCGGTTGGTGCGTTCAGTTAAACTGTTAGTCTTCTGGTGGTACGGGGTGGCGTGACAAAAATGAAATGTAGAAAGATGGAGGAGCTCTTCAATCACATCGGCAACCAATTGACGGCCACGATCCCTGGTAACAACACGAGGGGATCTATGGCGTTATATGACGAATGACAGCATGAAGCGTGAAACTTAAGCGGCCGTTGCTGTCACCGTACTTTCTGCATAGCGTGTTAGGTGATCCACGCATACTATAATCCACCGGTTGTCTGTCAATGATCGCGTCAAAGGGCCGAGCTGGAGGGGGGGGGGGGGTATTATGTAAGCGTCCACCTAGTGGACCATCCACTTCAGCTGCGGTGATTGGCTCCAGTAGCACGAACAAAAAAAGACTGGCTGGCTCTTTCTTGCTCGTGCTGCTGGAGCCAATGCCACAGCCGAAGTGGACAGTCCACTAGGTGGAGTCTTACAGAATACCCCTCCAGATCAAGACCAACTACATGAAACGGGGAAGCAGGGGGCGCGATGGGCTGCAAAAGTCCTGAAGCACTTGCTAGTTGGACGCTTGTAGCGTCGACACAGTTCACAGCTCGAAACGTACGCTGCTACACTTTGGTGCATCTTCGGCCAGAATAAACATTCTTGTGTGCGCTTAAACGTCCTGGAAAATCCCACATGTCTAGATGGAGGGTCATCGTGCATTGCTTGGAGCACATCACGTCGCAAGCTTGTCGGCACGACTAGAAGCTAACGGGCCCCCTTGTCAGAATAATTCTGCTTCTAAAGAAGGACATCCTTTACAGCATAGCGGCGTTGACCATTGTTTCGGAGAGAAAGAGAGGAGCTGTCGCTGCTTTGCTGCATGCGAAAGGTGGTAAGGTTGGGAAATAGAGGGTAAACCACGGTTAGATATTCATAGAAAATGTCTGTGTCACACTCGGTCGTCGGAAAGGAAAGCCGTGACAGACAGACAGCGTGATGACAACCGCTCGTGTAACATACTTCAAAGTCATTTTCTTGCAATCGTATGGCCCAACAAGCAAAATGGCCAGATGGGTCGCGTATTCCGGTGAGCCAACATAACGAGTGATTATCGGTGACAACTGAGAATCGGCGTCCGTAGATATACGGGCGAAACTTGTGGATGGCGACGACAACCGCGAGACATTCGACAAGATGACCAAGAAGCAGAGTCCCATGCTTGCCGAAGTGACACTTCTTAGAATTCAAGGTGAGCGAAGCTCTCTCAAGAGATGTAAGAATGATGTTCAGACGGCGATTGTGCTCGTCAAATGTACGGCCAAAAATTACAGCATCAACAGGATAACATAGACAAATTTCCCACTTCAGTCGACGCAGAATAGTATCCATGAAGCGCTCAAACGTGACTGGGGCGTTACACAATCCAAATGGCATTACAGTGAATTCAAAAAGACCGTCAGGGGGTTATAAAGACCGCTTTCACCTTGTCGTCCAAATTCATGGGGAATTAGCCAATAGCCAGACCTTAGATCCCCGTAGGAGAAACACAAGGCAGAATGCAAGCAGTCAATTACGCTATCTATCATGGGAATCAGGTACACATCCTTTTTGGTGAGAGAGTTGAGACGTCGGTAATCCGCACAGAATCTCCAAGAACCGTCTTTCTTCCTTACAAGGATCACAGGTGCAGCCCAAGGGCTGCATGACTCCTGAATGACCTTCTTTAGCATTTCTTCCACCTGTTGAGCAATGATTTTGTGCTCTGCAGGTGATACACGGTACGGTCTCTGCCAGATAGGCTGAGCGGATCCCGTGTCAATCACGTGACGAGTAGGTGACTCTGGCACATTAAATTGTTCCTCGCTCTGCGCAAAATCAAAGACTGCGGCATGTGCCAGAACGTGGGACAAGGCTCGGCGCTTCTCTGCCGGCAATGACTTGATCTTACTCAGAAACTTGGCCTCTGCAGGGTGACTTACAGCAACGTGGTCTACTGTCTCGTCGCTTAAGACTGCAATACAACTGCTGAGATTTTGTTCGAAGAGGGCGAGAAGCATTCCCACTGGGTAGCATGACAGGCTCACTAGAACAATACAGCACCCATAATGAGGATTGCCCATCGGTAATAGAAAGGACGCACCGCGGCACGAGCACATTTCTCTTCGCGCAGTTGTGGGGGACCGGCTCCACAAGAACATTTAACGTTCGAGCGTCTACAGCAGGAGTATCAACGGGCACCCTCTTCATCGACTTGGGTGGCAAGAAAATATCATCAGTGATTTTGAGGGTTCCTTGACAGTGCGGAGACCCCCCAGTAAAAGCAGATAACAAATGTCACCAGCGCCGCAACCTACATTGGCGCCGCAATATCGTAGAAAATTGATCCCCAAGGTTACGTCGTGTCAGACCAGCAAATTCCACCTTGAACACCCTGTGACCTAAAGCTACAATCACAACGCACACCCCGACAGCGTACAGTGACTCCCCACTCACTGCACGAAATGTGGCACAGTTGTCGCAGCAAAACATCATTTTGTCTCTTAGCCGTGATTTAAAATTTAAACTCATAACCGTAAAAGCTGCTGCAGTGTCTATCAAAGCCATCGTAGGGTACGTGAACCTTGTTCTGCACTATAGAAACTGGTGGAAGCATGCGTGTGTGTACTGGCAAATGTTCGGCGACCTCACCTCCATCGGCCGTAGCACCTAATTTCCCTGTGGTGGGAAAGTAATACGGCGACCAGGAGAACGGCGCCGGAGTGCAGTTGAAGGCGTCAAGCTTCGTATGGAGGCGGGCGAGTCGCGGCAGGAGTTCTGTCGGAAGTTGTTACCAACAAACGTATCACCACGGGAGTTCTGCTGGAAGCTGTTTCCGAAGCACGTGTCCTGTGTCCAGTGAGCATTACCGTGCCGACTGTTCCGTCCAGGAGACGCCGGTGGTTTCTCGTAAAACCGTGGTTGTATGCGATGGCGCTCAAGGTGGAATCGAGCCACGTGTCCACGGTCACCATACTGGAAGCACACAGGTGTCTCACGCACATCAAGAAACCTTCCACTAGGCTTCGTGTATTCGTGATGGTCCTCCCGCGATGAATGCGATAGTATATGGTTGGTTCAAAGCGCTTTGCAAACCAGTGCGACAATGTAAGTCGTAGGTTGGTCGTTCCGGTGCTCTTGATCAGGCACGTCATCATATCCCGTGACATGAACGGACGCACACGTTGCGTCGTAGGGCAAATAGGCATCGGTGTCACGTGCCCTCGTCGCAGCGACAGCTTCACGTCGATCAAATTCTTCGCGTATGATTTGTCGTATCGTGGACGCAAGATTGCAGCATGGTATAGGACCGACATCAACACTCCCAACGGTGGTGACGTTGGCCAGTCTGCCAAACTTAGGTGTAATGCGCCTAGTCTTCAGAGTCTACAACGTGCGCCATTGTTTGATCACGTTGGCTACAGAATCCAAGGTGTCCTTTCCTATGAGGACGTTGTAGACGCCCTCGGAAATACCTTTCAGAAGGTGTCCTACCTTGTCTTCTTGCACGCGAGTATTTAGAGATTTGCACCGTTTCAAGATTTCGTCAATGTAAATTGTGCAAGTCTCGCCTGGCACTTGAGCACGCTGCATCAAAGTCTGCTCAGCGCACTTCTTCAGAGATGGGTTTCCAAAGCAGCTCTTTATTTCATCCACGAAGTCTTCCTACTGGTTACAGTTTCTTCGTGGTTTTTAAACCACACGAGCGCCGTGCCTTCTAGAAACAATGGCACGTTGGTCAGCCGGGTACCTGAATTCCAACGGTTGTATCGACTCACCCGACTGAAGTGGTTCAGCCACTCTTCAACGTCTTCTCCGACCTTTCCGGCGAAGGTCCGTGGCGCCATGTGATGTTGCCACGTAGCGCCAGACGAAGACACCGCGTTGTCGCCGTTAGGAATCGTCTCCATTGGAAGCGGTGGTAGTCCGGCCAAACGGCGGCGGCTTCGATGTAATTCCAGATGTTGCACTTCGGTGATCGTTCGTCCTGGATTCCTCTTCGTTACCCCACTGCTCCACCAATACTGTTATCGTGATATGCGTCTATAAATGAAAATGATGAATGCAAGAGGTATAGGGACCGAGGAGATCACAGTCGGAACTCACTTCGTCTTCCTTCACTTCAAAGCGTCCCCCGTATCATAGCAATATTACAGAGTACGTCACCAACGTCTTTTGACGTGTATACAATAAAAACATCTCTATACGTTCGACGTTTCTATGGAACAATGTAAATAAATAGAAATACGCGGAGTACGCTTCTTGCCCCAAATATACTACGAAAAATAAAAACCTCTACATAAATCTGTTGGTCGGCTTTATTAACCAGTGCACTAAGCTTTCATGCATGGTGTTAGTTGACTGATGCAGTGCCTTGCGCACATATCTAGTCCAAGTTAAATTTCGTGATCATTACAATCGTACTGGTGTGCAAGCCATGGATAAAAATCATGTTCACCAAAAAAAAGTATCTTTCAGGTCACCATAAGTACTACTAGGCTAATGTCCAAGAGCTTCTTTTTTTCGAATAACCTACCTGTCGGGAACGCTTAATCACGCCTGCAAATCTCTGAACCATCTTTTCCTTCATTAATCAGCATACTCGCATCCTTAGAAGCTTGACAGTTGCCTAGAGCGTCGGAAATTTTGTGCTTTCACGAACTTCTTTCGAAAGCTTTTCAAGTAACAAACTCTCGCACAGCATAGCTATATATTCCTGCCTTGACTCGGCCTAGCTTCAACATTCAACAAAAAGGTTCAACATTCTTTTTGTTCGCATGAGCTCTTCTCCCTTTATAAACATTTTTGGCTTACTAACGCAGACACTGCTTTCGTCCGCTTACAGCAGTTTTAAATTTATGTCGTTGAAAATGGCCCCTTGTAGTCAAATCTTGAAACAATCAGTGGACAAAGGTCGAAACAACGGCCTCTCAGCTTAGTACCATTCTTAAAAACGCCGTCCACCCATTCAAGCAGACACAACTTTTCCATTTGCGAGCTTTCGCAGACACCTTTTTGCTTCTAGCCAACAAAGCGTGTTACAAGGCTGGTTGGTTGCTCATGAACCAAATACACAGTGCAGAAAAAATCAAGGACGATATGAAAAGAACGAGCACAAGTCCTTACTTCCAATGAAATATGTTTCATGACATTTCTTTTTTCTTTCTTGGCATTTTCTTATCCCTAGTTTACCAAGGCATTGAGAGCTCCATCAACAAAGTTGTTAAAAAGATATTCAAATATGTCGATGACTACGTAGGGGTCAATGACAAAAATCACACTGCAGGTGCTTCGCAAGAAGTAATCGAAACCTGCGGAGCGCAAGGACATAGCCTGTATTTACCCAGAAAGCTCCTGATGACCAGCTGCAGTCCGTAGACATGAGGCTGCTGTTGCGCTGAACTAACGTTTGGTTGCGGTTAACCACAGATCAAAGAAAACTTTGTTCAGTTACCGTTCGGCGCACACCAAGCTCGTGCCGTCGAGCTCCATTAACAAAGTCAGGTTTGCACAAAATAAATTCCTCTTCTTCTGCTTCTTCTTTCTGGTGTTTTATGCGCCAATACCAATTATGATTATGAGGCACGCCATAATGGAAGGTTCCGGGTTATTTTCACCACCTGGGGTTCTTTAACGTGCACTACAACGCAAGCGCACACGCATTTTTGCATTTCGCCTTTAACGAAATGTGGCCGCCGCGGCCGAGATTGAATCCCGCGACCTCGTGCTCAGCAGCGTTACGCCTTAGATAACTGAGCCACCACGGCGCGTACCAAATAAATTGGAGCATTGCGGAACAAATAATTAGGCTCAATGAAGCAGTGTATCCTGAGTTGGTAAAATCACCAACTCACAGAAACTTTTAGAATACATGTAAGTTATACAGGAAGAACCTAAAGCCGTGGATTTCAGACACAAAAGGAAGGCGGACATAGCGCTGTTCGTCGCCTTTCACATTGCAGAAGAAAGGTGATGGCCAAGTGCGACACCTATGTCGTTCTTTTTTTTATATGGGCGAAACATAAGTTAGGCCGGGTGTAGGCGGACGTAGATAGACATCTACATAGGGCCACAAAGCCCCCGTAGCTTCCATGACCAGGCGTGCCACCAACCATGTGCCATGCACATACCCAGCGGTGTAATAGATTCCCTACGCCTGCGCACACGTCTGCACCGACCAGACGGCGAGATGTTTGAATAAGCGGCTCAAAGAGCATGGACGCAACAAAAAGGCGGCAAGACAATCTCATGAAGCGACACAGTGTCTGGACTGCAGGAGTGGCCCCCAATTCGACGAAGTTCCGGTGCTGTTTTGCCACAGAGAACTCATAGGGAAATGAATTGTGGAAGCTTCTCATATAAGAAAAAATCTGTCTAAATGTGTGAGCCAGCTGTTAATAAACCTCTTGAACTAGGAATTATCTCTTTTAGATATTTGACTACAGCGACGAAGGACGTTTTGTTTTTCATTTCGCTTTGCGGTTAAAATAGTTTGGGTTATACCAGTCGTGTTTCTTTTTTTTCTTCCTTTTGCTCCTTTCCTTTTATAAAGACTTGTGCGGTTAGCATGTGGCATATATAAGCGTCTACTTATAAAACCTGTCAGATGAAAGTCAGTGCCTTATCCATCGTGTTCTTTCTTTCTTTCGTTCTGTGTCAGTAATTGGGATACCCTGAAAACACGACTCAGCACCGACTTGCGCAGTTTACTATTCTTACAGGGTGTGCGCTAAAATTATTAAATAAAGTTGATTGGTCAAGTTTTCTTAGTAGTCAAATATGCATTTTTATTTCCAGTGTAAGAAATGTCCGCCTCTTTGAGTAATGCAGCTGTATGCCACAGGCAAATTTCAAAGATGCTGTTGATGAAAAAAAAATGAACTCGGTAGAATTGTGCCATTGGTTTGGAACTTATCATGGGTAATGCGTTCTTCTCCGTGAAGCCAGTAAAGCAGTGGCGACATAAGACGGCTGAAATCAGCAGTCGTATCAGAGACTCCTTAAAAGTTGCTGAAAAGGCTCAGCAAGACGTTTGCGTGGCCCCAAGAACTCATCCGGGTCTTTTGCCCTTGAAAGCATCGGAAACTCTTCACTTATGCCAGTTTTTTCAGAGAGGTTGGCAGAGAAGCACGAACAGTAGTATTTCCGCTTGGCGTGTGAAGCTTGTAGGACACCATACCGGATAACTGAAAACACGAAGAGAACGTAAGCTTCACAGTTAAGAGGAAGCTTTAGCTCGGAGGTTCCTATCTCAATACATGGGAAAAGAGAAATCATTTTTCGCAGCAACCACCGCAGAACACTTTATGAGGTCCGTTGCATTTATAAGAAAGAGTTCAAATATGGTTAATATTGATAGCGAATTCTTTATTTAGGCCGTAAACGTTTTATTAAAAATTGTTGAAAGTTGCAAATGTTTAGAAAACGAAACTATCATCTTTACAACTTCATAACTCAGCAATGGAAAACAAGTATATAATTCTCTAAATTGCGTCTGTAGAAGCGGAAAAAGTTGGTGTGTTTTACATTGGTCTCAAATGCAACGCTAATACGTGAATGGGACTTTTGCAATACTCTCGTAAATGATGTAAAAATTCACATAAGGTGAATCAATTGAACTTTCAAGTTTGGCTGCTTTGAATGCATTAACCGATGCAGTTTACTGAATTGACGTCTGTTGTTAGTACCGAGTTGCCTATTTGTAAAATTCGTGCTTCTATATTTTTTAAGCTCACTTACTGGTGAAAATTGAGTTGAAAAAACCGATGCCTTAAATCGAAATTCTGCTTTCAACAGTCATTTGGATTTAACATTCTCTCTGAAGTTCCACAAATTTCATCATTATCGTACCACTGGTTATCTCAGAAAAGCGTTACGTAACACGTATTTGAACAGGCGGCATCAGAGTTGGGCCCGACCTAACGCTTCCTCTTATGCTCCAACTATTTAAAAAAACGCCACTGTGGCAAGAAGGTGAAACTTGACTCCCAAGTGCTCGTGGTAATGGAGCAGGACTTTCTTCCAGTCATTCAATTAAACCTCTTTAATTCGAGCCGGTGTTTGGTTTCTTAAAAAACATAGACGTGAGTAAGTGAAGGGGATTTGTTTTCTCACATTTCGGCGGCAGGTTACGGAATGTCTTAAAAAATGGCGTCACAGTTTCTTTGTCTGGACTTCAAGATCCTCTTTGTAGTGATCTCAAATAGTCGGAAACTGCACCCAACGACGCCACCTGACTGGCTATCAAGATTGAGCCACCATATATATATCATCATCATCATCATCAGCCTATATTTATGTCCACTGCAGGACGAAGGCCTCTCCCTGCGATCTCCAATTACCCCTGTCTTTCGCTAGCGTATTCCAACTTGCGCCTGCGAATTTCCTAACCTCATCATCCCACCTGACTTTCTGCCGTCCTCGACTGCGCTTCCCTTCTCTTGGTATCCATTCTGTAACCCTAATGGTCCACCGGTTATCCATCCTACGCATTACATGGCCTGCCCAGCTCCATTTCTTCCGCTTAATGTCAACTAGAATATCGTCTACCCCCGTTTGTTCTCTGATCCACACCGCTCTCTTCCTGTCTCTTAACGTTACTCCTAAGATTTTTCGTTCCATTGCTCTTTGTGCGGTCCTTAACTTGTTCTCGAGCTTCTTTGTTAACCTCCAAGTTTCTGCCCCGTATGTTAGCACCGGTAGAATACAATGATTGTACACTTTTCTTTTCAACGACAGTGGTAAGCTCCCAGTCAGGATTTGGCAATGCCTGCCGTATGCACTCCAACCTAGTTTTATTCTTCTGTAAACTTCTTTCTCATGATCAGGGTCCCCTGTGAGTAATTGACCTAGATACCACCTGACTGGTTATCAAGATTGAGCCACCATATATATATATATATATATATATAATATATATATATATATATATATATATTGTTGTCGATTCAAGGTTGCTTAGAACGCTGTACTCATGGTTGTCACGTTTCTCTGCTTCCCTTGTTACTCCCATTTTTCCTTCCCGCTGCTTAGTCGGAGGTTATAGATCTTATCCCGGCCGACCTTTTTGCTTTTACCCTAATAAATGTGCTTCCATTTCATATTACACCTGAAATGGTGCCCTGTCTCTTCTACTTAAGACGTCTCCCGTGTGAGCCATATTGGCATTCAGGACCCATGCGAAACATTTGACAAACCATTGTGCCCGTTTTTTTTTAGTTTTTTTTGTTTTGTTTTGCAGTGCCTGTTGCGCTTTTCACAAATAGAAACAAGCCCAAACTGATTTTAAATACCAGAAAAGCGATATAGACGAGATAGCATTTTGAAGTTTGCTTGAAAACTTTGTCTTCAATCTTCTTCAGCGTCCTGTGGAAACAAATAGCTGAGGCCATATTGAGAAACTCGTAGTCAGATCCTTAAGAATTTCCTAACTGATCTTGTAGCGAGATTGCGGAGACTGTTACGTCATGTTGACGCGAACAGGGCTAATGAAAAGAAGCTTAGGCGTAGGATGTGGATCGCAAAAGTAAATTTTTCGTAAAAATTTACTTTCGTAGTTTTTCGTAAAAATTTACCATCTGAAACTCACTGAAGACTGCGCCAACATTAAAAATGAAGCACAGAGAAAACAGAAGGTGCTGGACCTACATGACAGGCAGCACAAACCCCTCTTGATAAGGCTGACGCAATACCTGGGTGATGGTTGTTCCTTCAACGGCGAGAGTGCATGAGGAGTCTACAAAGGAGCTCCCTGGGAAGCAACACTTAACAGTGCCACTGACCAAATTCTTCAAATGGTGTTCTCCGGATACCATCACCACTTTACACGGCATCATTGCACATGCCGCAAGTAATGTACGGTGTCCTGTCTGTGTGTCAACATACGCAATCTGTTTGCCACGGCCAAATGAACACTTATGGTGAAGTCTGCACGCCCTCCCGTCACAACAGCAGACTGCACCACTGAATCTCTATCGACCAGCCATGCATAGGCAAAACGCCTGGCGCCGCGTGAAATTCACGATGTGCGCTTTTCATATTGGAAAGCTTGCTACCTCTCTTGTTTATGCCCCGAATGACATGATTTGTGTGGTTTTGCCAGTGAACCTACACATGAGCGCACACATCATCTTGTTCGAAAATAGGTTATCTAAGCAAAACACACAAATCGTCTGAGTACGTCGCCATGATCGCCATAGACTACCCCTCACTTCTTTCCCTCGCCTCGTCCCAGCTACGTTGCGACTAGGCATGAAAGGTCCCGGTATCATCACTGTAGTGCAATAACAGCAAGTTAGAGGGTAGCTTGCTCAGAATCGAAGAACGCAATACTTTCTATCCGCAACGCTCGAAGCCATAAGAAAGACGATGGCAAAATGAAAGACACGCGATAGGACAACGTAACGGGAGGACCTCTCGCCACGGCGGCACCGCTATGCAGGGCAATTATGCCGTCACCGCCCATGGACTCAACAATCGCCGCTACTGTGACCAACATCTGAAATACCGCACAGTCAGAAGGGAATTGTGACGTAGCACGACTCCACCTACCGAGTTACAAGTGATGGCAAACGATAAATCGGTTACTGCTATCGTGTGCAGTTGTGCGCGCTACTATTCAGATATAAGATGGTATCTAGGACTTCAAGCGAAGATGGTAAACATCGCATATGTTGGCGTACAAGTACGCATCACAATAAATCACTTTAGAGCTCGGAATGAGAGATCTACCCTATAGTTCACACGTCACGGCCACAAGTACTTGTTACATGAGTCATCCGGTAACGCTGCTGTCGCGATACGCTCCTGTGTGTTCAAAATAAAAAAACCTAGAAAAAAAGAAAATACCTAATGAAAATTGCCCACCAACCTACAATGAGAATTTCATATGTCCAATATAACTCTACGCACCCTACTCCCGTAGGCACCATGCCATAATAGGTCGATAATTACGTCGTTACAGAGGCGCAAAATCGTCAGCAGTAGCCGTGAATTGATTCTCGGCGGGTGTCGACAATGGTCGTGCAGTTACCGACATTGCAACAACTTGCGCGAGACATGGCCCAAGTGATATGCGCGTAAAAGCGGTCATCGGCAAAACACAAAACGGTGCACTTCTTAGCAGCCGATTCCCAGTCCTAACTAAGCAGTGGGGAAATTTGCTTGAGCACAAGGGTCTGGTTCTCAGTAAAGTGGCAAACTAGGGCATATCAAACAGTGATTATTTCCTTCAAGAAATAAATTGTGCCACTGGTGTCCTTCCATTGTGTGATATTGGAATTTGACTTAAACTGCGGGGTAGATTTATATATGTTTTTATAAGCTGTAAATTGACACAATACAAAGCTCTCATCATGTAAAACATCTTTATTGATGACTGTGCGCGCATCATCACTAGAGACCGGATGTTTAGGCAACAAATATGCTGTTTTAGGCGCCTATAACAGGCACAACACCTGTAAAAAAGGGCATATATATACGCCATAAATTAACCTTTAGGCGCGTATAGACTCAAATATTAGGCATTTCCACTGTGCATCTAAGGATAAAGTATGATTGTCTAAAGAACTCCGCCCACTTTTGTGATATTCATTATTTTTTGTACATAAAAGGGAATGAGACAATTAGACCCTACGAGAAATAAAGTTCACAAGGGTACTGTTTTGGGTGAGTTGGTGTTCCATGTCATTCTGTTCTTCTTTTTTTAATTAGCACAACTTATAATGAGTGAGGAAAACAAGGCGCATACAAATAAAATAAACATAAAAAACAGGAGACAAGGAAGGGCCGGCACCTGCCTGCCTTGTACTTTTTCTCGTGCGTATTTTCTAATGCGTCTTGAGCCCTACTCTAATCTGAGTTGTGCTAATTAAAAAAGAACGAGAAAAAAGTGGCGAGAGCAGTGATAAAGAAGCACCATCTCAGTATTTTCGTTTCCCATGTTGCCGCTGCGCCATTTTTTCCTCAGTGTATTGGTTTGTATGCAGGAAAGGAACAAGGCTCAACATATACTGATGTCAGTGGCACATATTGTCTTTCGGAAAGTTCAGTGGTTCAATTTCCTACGAAATAGCAGAATGTTCACCGTTTAGAACCTTTGAAAGATTTTTCAGCAGCAAAATACCAGATTATTTGTCCGAGACAAACTGAAATTTCAAACTAGCTCTTAGCAAGAGGCTCATGACAAATGGTGGTGAAACTTTCCTGAACGTCTGAAATGAGCACCACATTCAAAGTCAGAGTTGTGCCTGAGCATTCAAGTATCAAGATATTGTCGGCTAAAAATGGCGTAGTGAGCGTGCCAGTATGATAAGCCATCTTCAAGCGTATCGTCGCGTAGAGCAATGTGAACTCTTCTTACAGCGATATTCTCGTCTCCAGCAAAGTTGGTAATAACCGCCTTACCACCGGCAAAGTGTTTCTTTTTTAAACGGCTGCCTACAGCCAAGTGTCTCAGTGACTGAAAGCAGTATATGCGAGGTTAGGCTAAGGCAAAATGCGAAAAAAAATTTTCAGAAAGATTCAGGAAAGCAATGATAAGCACCAACGTTGAAATAACCATTTAGAGGGTCACAAAGGTACCACTGATTTTTTTCTAGGTCCATAGTTTTCTGCTTATAAAAGTTGTTTCAGCGAACACTTTCAAAAATTTTTCAAAGTTTCCGGTTGCCGATAGCGCAGTTGTAGTTCATGAGCTGGTCTACTCGAAGAGGCAGACATTATTCGCACAAGATAGTGAATAACATAATCGGCTAATTACCAAAAATTCCCAAATTAATTTTTAAACTTAACCTTATGGCCCATATGGCAATTTATAAGTTCTAGCCGTGCAGTTCGCAAGGCGGATACACTTGGAACAAATTCTCAGGATGACATAGGTTTCGAGATATTAATTGCCGAATTTTGTGGAGAAATGCATTGGTGTTCCAGTTACTCTTGTTCTTCAACGCATAAAGCGACGTTTTGTTAAGAAAGTAACTGGAACACTAATGCATTTCTCCGCAAACTTCAGGAGTTAATATCTTCAAACTGGTGTCATTGGGAGAATTCTTTCCAAGTGCATCCGCCTTGCCAACTCCACGGCCAGAATTTGTGAATTGCAATACGGACCATAATGTAATTATTTAAAAATCAATTAGCGAATGTTTGTGAATTAGTCGATCATGCATTTCAATTTTTTGCAGGTAATGTCCACCTCTTCGAGTGTACCAGTTCATGAAGTAGAAGTAGAGCAGGTAACCTTTAAACATTTATGAAAGTGTTTGTTGAAACATCCTGTAAAATAAATAGGCACCGTCAGGACCTAAAAAACGCATATTGGCTAAAGTTCCTTTCTCTAGTCACTATGATACGCCTACAAGCTCGTATAACCACTTACAAAAGCATTGAGCCACCACCTATGTTAGTTTATATTAGTCACATCAAAAGACAGCTGATAGAAGTAGCTATTTCATTAATTTCTCGGTACGCGGGGACAGCGTGAACAGCAGGCGGGATGACGACCAGTTGATGGTCCAGGTGCTCCTGGAGCTTGTTGGTCGGTCCCTGGGTTGTCTGGGCAGCTGCAGAAAGCAGGCGGACAAATACGTAAGACGCTGTTCACGAAAGATGCCGTAAAATTGAGCCACTGTATAAAAGACTGAGAATAACGTTTTTCCTCTTTTTTTTTGTTTCCTGCTTACGCAAGAATTTAAGTATAGAAGAATTCACACTGTACTACATTTTCTCATGAGTTTAATGATAGAGCAAACGCATTATCTGTATTTTCGGCGTAGAGCTTGACCTTCTACTTTTCTCATTACTACTGCATTTACAGCTCATATTTACCGACGCAGTGACGGTAGGGCATAATGGCATACTTATGAACACCCAATGCACATATTTAAATCTATGTGAGTGCAGTTTGGATGAAGCGGTCAACTAAATGCTATATATTTGCCAATTTTATTCGTGCTTCTTAGGCGCAAGGAAAAGGCGCGCGCTTGCGCTCTCACGCTAGAGTACTACGTATTGTGACTACTCTTACATTGTCTTCTATTTCTTCGTTGGTATCAATTTATGTTCAATGTACCACCCACTGGGTATGTCCCATAGCATGCAGACGATCATCATCATGAACGGGTCACGAGCATCAAAAGAAAGCTAGTTGGCTTTGAAACAATATGTACCATCCACTTTGTGCCCAATCCTCAATGTATGTGCTTGTGTATGGAAATCATCATCATTATTCACACACGACCGCCATCTCAAAGGTGTGGGTGGCGGCTAAATAAAATTATACGAGCAATTGTGGCCTATTCGTTAGGTAATCAGGCTTTCAAAGTCGCTACCTCGTAACAGCCTCCCCACGCTCAACTTATTTGACCATGAACTAAACTGAAGCCAGCGACCCGTTGTGGGCTATTCGGTAAGACAGCAGCAGCAACATCCTGACAGCTGCCATGGTCAGGACAGTCTCCGAGGGCTCACAAAAACATGTTTTATTATAATTATTTGTTAGCATTCTTAGGGTATGCCCCGAAATTTGCAGGGTTGGCTATCCATGTATCGATCCAATTTAATTGCGATAGCAATATGGACACTCCAAGCGGATTTGTGCCATCTGCGTCGTCGTCGCTGTCGTCGTCCCCGTCGCCCTGAGGTTCCGTAAAAAGTCTAAGGGCTATAAAATTGTCGCCGCGCGCTGTATGTGAGCGTGAAAGCACATGAGGGACGCGCGCTTTCACAGGGAGCGAACGGACGGCGGAGAGCAAACGCGACGTCTTCCGTTGCGCGAAAGGCCGTGGAGGATGGGAGGGAAGGCGGGCGACGTTCTGCTGCGACACCAAATGCTTATCTTGCGACCGGGTGCAAGGGGAACTGGAATCTTCAGGCGAAAGGAGGAAAGAGGGAAGCCAGCGTGGGAAGGTGGGGGTGCGGCTTCGGCTCTGCGAGCTACTGCATACTTGTACTTTGCGCGGCGGTGGGCGCTCGCGCGCACCATATCCTGAAAGCGATCTGCAACACAGCTCCTACCTTTGTATGCGCTGTGCTTTCGCCGCTCAGTTTCCGTTGAAGCGATATACCACACGAACCTTCGCTCACTGCTGCTGGTGTGCTTGCTCACGCCAGCGTTTTGACAGCAGTTGTGTGCGGTCATCTTGCGTGATCTATTCATGTTTGATTGGGCGCGCTAGCTGACACCATGCTTGTTAATTCAGTTAGTAAGCGAATGTGTCCAAGTTTACACAGCAGATAAATCTACAATCCTTATTCCGTATAGCTGTATACTGCTTTGCTATCGCAATTGATGTTTCGCCTTTCGGGTGAAACTGCGATTTCTTTTTTTCGACTACCTTTGTCACTCTGGAGTCTATGGTCGAATGGGTAGTGCATCGGGTGGCTGTGCTTAGAGAACAGGGTTGGACACCAGCCGTCGGGCAAATTACGTCACTGAGTGTGTGGCAATGTGTAGATACTTGTCGCTCCGTCAACAAACTTCTTTCCCGCAGGCATAAATCACGGTATATGTGGGACAGGGCATGGTACCCCTGTTCAATGAAACTCTTTACGTCGACTTGGAGCACAGGGTATGTTTCATTTTCTCTGTGCTGCTGACCAATAACAATCTTTGATGCCAATTTAGGTCACTCGGTATGTGCCAATAGGTGTGTGCCGGTGTTCAATAAACATCCTTGACACTAAATTGGGTAACTAAGTATGTGTCATAGGAAATGTGCCGCTCTACAATGACGAAAAATTTCAGCGGAACTCATGTCACGATCGTAGAGCGGCCCATTCCCAGTGGCCTATTTACTCAAGTTGGCATCAAATATGTTTAATGAAGAGTGGCAAAGACACTTACACAGACCTATTTACCCAACTCGACATCCAAGACGTTTGTAGATACGAGGCTGATGGAACAGGAACACTTGCCACGGTAAAGGCCAGTCTGCTTTATTCAGGCGGAAGCCTAAGATGGCTCATGGGTCGAAAAATTCCATGCCCGGCGTTGTCACCAAAATTGTGTTCCGCCAAAAAGTGGCACCAAAACCCACTAAAACAGGTGGGAGCCAAACCCACAACCTTTGGCGTTAAATAAGGCGGAGTTAATTAAGGCACAGTTAATTAAAATTCATGTAATTAATACGCTCGAACCCAGGACTGTTGGTAGGAGTCGAATCCACGACCTTTGGTGTTACATAAGGCACAGTAAATTGAGATAGAGTAATTAAGGCACTCGGACCCACGATCTTTCGTGGGAGTCGAGCGCACGACCGTTGGTGTTAATAAATGTGAAGGTAATTAAGGTACAGTTAATGGAGTTAAATAAGGCACACGAACCAACAACCTTTGATGAGGGTCGAAGCCTCGACATTTGGTGGAAGCCAAACCGACGGCCTTTGGTGTTAATTAGGGCACAGTTAATTAGGACACAATTAATTAGGGTACATTTAATTACCGTACCCTAGCACCGCAATTCAATAGCACCACAATTGATGGAAGTTGAACCCACCACCTTTCGGTTAGTTAATTAGGGCACAGTTAATTAAGATATTGTTATTTAAGGCACTCGAACCCCCGACATTTAGTGGGAGTCAAACCCATGACCTTTGGTGTTATTAGGCCGATGGTAAGACACAGTTAATTTAGGTGTAATTAATTATGGCACAGGGGTAATTGGAGTTCGAAGGGAGAGGCCTTCGTCCTGCAGTGAACATAAATATAGGCTGATGATGATGAATTATGGCACTGGAACCCACGACCTTTGGTGGGCGAAAATAAGTAATAGGAAGTAACAACGCATTCGTATGAGAATGTCAAGTAATTTCAAGAATGTCTCGTGAGCGCGTAGGGCTTTCGCCTTCATTTCTTTTAAGGTATTCTAAAGTGATTGTCAATATTTTCGTGCTGCTGCTCGAGAGAATTCATCTTTCTCATTCCTCAACCACAGCCCCCGTCATTACAGTCGAAGTCGTGCGACTGTACAGTGCGACAAGAAGTAGAGTGATGCCATGAAGTACTTGAAGGTGAACTTGTCACGTGGCAGGCACAAGAATAGGTGGTGAAGCACGATGTTGGTAGGAGGCTCTTGACAAAAGCGTGCTTGAGGCGTTTAGTGTCCCCGAAAGTGTCGCGATCATTTATCGAGATTTTGAACGTCTTCTCGTGTTCTCGTGGCGATCTAAGACGACATAGAGTCGCGTGTACAGCGGCTGATGAGAACATCGAGTTCTGTCCAACCGTAGAAGCATAGACTGAGTGTCGAACATCGCGCAATATAAAGGGTATTCTACAATTACGAGCTCTGGTTCGTGTTGCCCGAATGCGGGAGAACATATTGGTTAAGTATTCGGCCTACTGCTGATGGGCATGGGTGTAAGGCAGAGGAATTCAGCAGGCAGACGCAAGGTCGTGCCGTATACGAGATAAACAGGAGAGCAGGATATACCTTTTATAGCTGCGCTGAGCCCCGGAAGAACTATGCGTAATGACCCTCTGATCAGGAACACCGTGAGCCATGAGGGCAGCGTTCAGTGGCTAGTGAAACCGCTGTACGAAGCTGTTGCTTTGCGGATGGTAGCCCATGGTCATGACATGGCAGATTTTGAGAGGGATCCTGAGCTGTTGTAAGAGTGCGCACTCAAATTGACGACCCCTGATGGTGATTATCTCGGCGGGGATGTAGATCGACGTAGAAACGAGAGTCAAAGCGACGGTCTCAGCAGTAATGTCTTGTAATGGCATCGCCTCAGGTCAACGGGCGAATCTACCTACGATGGCCAGAATAAAGCGGAACCCTCAGGTAAGGGCAAGAATCCTACTATATCGATATGGATAGACGCATCTTAGCAGCGAACTTTAGTGACGGGGTGGACGTGTGCCATGACACTTTGCGCTGTTGGCAAGCCAGACAGGAACACGCAATTTCCCGCGTCACTGTTCATTCCTGGCCAAACGGATCAGTCCTGAACGAGGCGTTGTGAGGCAGGAACACAGCGATGCAAACGCGAGGTAAATTATACGAAAACAAGTCGGAATAGTGGTGGAGGCACGTAAGGACGTGGGCGACCAGAACGACACATTTACGTCGCCGAGGATGTGTATGCCGAGGTTTCTAAAGCACATAATTTTTCCAACGGAAAGACGAGAAATTCAACAGGAGAGCTTGTAGGTCTTCGTCTCGTTCTTGTTAATGCGCATGCTGCTGAAGCATGAATTCAGCGTTTTCGAGTTTCCAGATGCGACTGAGGGTGTCAACAGAAATGTTTTCTGCACCTTTTACGTGCTGCATACTTGTTGTGAACTCAGACAAGAATGAAAGATGACGAATTTCAAGCGGGCCGTAAGTAGTGCGGGCAGATCTGAAGGCTGTAGTTAGAGGCTTGGGATCGCTGAAACTAACAAAGGGTTCTCCCTCAAGGGAAATGCCGGAAGTGCATCACCGTCAGGTAGGCGACAAGGATTTTGCGTCCGAATTCACTTAATGGTTGTTCTGTTGGCGCTAGTTCTCTGGAATAAAAACTGAGTGGTCGCCACTGGCCGCTGAGGAACTGCTGAAGGACACCACTGACGGTACATCCCAAGGAATCTACCATGGCGCTCGTAGTGCGGTCGTTGCTGTCGAGAGAAACCCTTTGATAGCAATGAAGCCAAAGCAAGACAAGGTGAAGTTTTTAGTTGTATAAATAGTGTCTCTAGGGGTTGGCCGCTAGCGCCACATCAAGGTATGGAACGCCAGCAATAATTCACGAATCCCAGGAAGCTGCGAAGTTGGCACAGCGGTTTTGGGCGTAGTAATTCAAGTGATGGCTGTGACCTTCGAGGGAAGGGGATGGAAGCCGCTGGCATCAACCGAGTGACATAAGAACTTCAAGGAAGGAGTGCCTCATTTGCATATGGCCACGTTGTCTATGAGGCCACACTCGGAGCTGCAGGTGTTGAGGGTGGCCGCAGGTGTCGAAGGTGTTCGGAAGGCGGGGCACTGGCGACTAGGATGTCGTTCAGATAAGCGAACGCGAACGGCACGCATCGAGGAATGACGCCAATGAATCGTTCAAAACTTTGCGCGGCATATCTAAGGCTGCAGGGCATGCGGGGGAATTGGAACAGCCCAAATGGGGTGACGATGGTGGTCTTAAGGACGTCTTCGGGAGCAAAAGTAATTTCGTGGTATGCCTTCTCGGAGTCGACCTTATAAAATACCGTGCATCCACAGAAGGTGACAGTGACGTCTTGGACGTCGGGTGCGGAGTAGCGGTCTGAAACAGTTACGAAATTTAGGGCGTGTTTATCCTCAAAAGGCCGCCTGTCCGCTATTTTGAATCGAAAGCTTCATTACGCTACCTCGGGCAGCCGTCGGCGACTCAACAGTTTTCATTTTGAGAGCTAGAGGTCAAACCACACGAGAGCATTAAGGCGCGTTTATAGTCCGGCGTTTTCGGCAGGCGGGCGAACGTCATCAGACGCCGGGCGCGTCGGAGAGCATTGGCCGCGCGTCCGGTTACGTAGACGGCCGGCGCGTCGAAGCACATTTGCTGCGCGTCCGGTTGGCGGCGCCAGTACGTCGAACCATCAGTCGAACTATAGCCGCTGCTGTTCTCGCCAACGTGATATAATGTGTGCGCGCATTCACGCTACGTCGGACTATATTTAGGCCTTTACTGAGCATTGAAAGCAGACATTGCCGCCGCTGACCGAGTAGATTTGGGCCTGGCTGCGAGTTGCAACCAAGTCTCACTACTTTACTGATCACCGCAGTGTATTCATGGGCATAAAAAAATGATGAATAAACACTGTATTCATTGCGAAACCACACCTCGGCCACAGCTCGACAATGGGCCTAGCCGGGGCAGTGAAGCTTTCGCTATCAACCAGGGTTAACCAAAGCTACATCACACCAATGTTTTTCGCAACCCTGTGCAAGGGCGCCCACCAAGTTCTTCATGACGGGCGCGCAATTAAGACCTAAACCAGGTGCTCAAACGCTTAACGCGCAATTCCGAGCTTTTCAGGTGTGAGACGGCGTGGCATAGCATTGGTCGGCTGACCGTCGGTGACGGTACGATAGACATCATGAGTCACAGGCCAGTTTGTTGCAGCGGCGATAGAGAGAAACTTCTCGACCAAATTCCCATATGGAGCTGGAACTGGTACACGAACACCAAAAGGAAACGGGTAGAGGTGAGAAGAAGTACTTGTGACTAAGGTACCTGTGCTGGAGTCTAGGGTTGTTTAAAGGCCATGTAAATCAGAAGATAGAAGTTAGCAAGAAAATCTTCTCCGAGCGTACCGTCACTGACGTTGGCGACGAGAACAATCCAATGTAACGATTAGCGCAGGCCGAGGCTTGCATGCAGCGATTTGCGGTGGTACACAGGAGTGCTCGTAGCATTCACCGCTTGAAGATGACAGATGGGGGAAATGTACGGTCAACAGAATTTGCAGGCAGGACACTAACCTCAGCGCCAGTATCGACCATCGACAAAAATGTTGACTGTGCTTGTGGTGTCGGTGACATAAAGAGGTGACTTAGAGTGTTGAGAGAACCACTCCACGCCTTTATTGGTCCTTGTCGCCATTTTCCGGCCAGGCACATAGACGTATGCAGTGCTCTGTGGCAGTGCCGAAACGCTGATGGTACCGCCAAAAATGAATGCCGCGTTGCGGGCTGAATGAAATAGTGAGGAAATAGAATCTATTGCGCCATCTATTGTGGAGAAGGTACGATCGTCTGAAGGATTCATAGCACGAACTGCGCTCGCCATTTGGGTGCGTTTGCGGAAACATGGAAGGAACAAGTTCTCGAAGCCTGTTGATTTCTTTACGAAGTTCCATCGTTTCTTTAGGTGAGTCCATGGGCTGAGACGGGCCGTGCGCGAAAACCACAGAAAGGTCAGGAACACGCGCCGATGCAACACCTGGTGCAGTGGGTGATTGCGCGGCAACTTCCATGACTTTTTCGGCGTGTATAGCTAAAGCTGACAGGGAAAGGCCTGACGATGTGGCTAGGATCACCGACGCGGACATTGGTAGACGCTGCAGGAAAAGTTCCCGCAGGGGCTGCTGGTCACAAGTTACTGCTCGATGTCCTAACAGGGCTTCCCTATGATGGAGAAGCTGTCTATGTCGGTGGCCACCGAGTTCCTCCTAGGAAATGAGCTGTTGCAGACGCTTACGTTCAAACAGCACGGTATGCTCGAGGACGATCGCCTTGAGAGTGTCGCACATGTTTGTCGCGGAAGTATTGTAGAGGAAACCGTACAATTTCAGCTGCACGTCATTAGGAAGGG
Source organism: Dermacentor silvarum (assembly GCF_013339745.2). Classification (NCBI taxonomy): domain Eukaryota; kingdom Metazoa; phylum Arthropoda; class Arachnida; order Ixodida; family Ixodidae; genus Dermacentor; species Dermacentor silvarum. The sequence goes on from NC_051158.1 coordinate 77,424,043, forward strand.
AGGACTCGATTCGGGCAAGGCGACATTTTGAGAGGTGATGCTGTGTAGGTGCAACAGTCAATCAGCTCGTACGAACCAGTGTAGATGATGCGGAGGACGCGGTTTCTTCCTCGAAAGCGTTGTTTTCAGCCATTCTAGGCCACCACTGCGCATACAAGGCTCATAGAATACGAACCTTTGTCAGGGCATAAGCCAGTCTACTTCATTGCTACTGCCGCCCCAGAGATTTCGTATTCCTCGGCCCAAGGGAGCCACCACAGCCTCACTGAACACCAGCACAGTACAAGTGGCACATAATCATTGCTCCTAGTCAGCTTTAAAAGGTCTTTTCGTAAAGCGGTACCTACCCAATCCCGCAACTACAGTGAGACAGGTCGGCGTAAAAGAAGTTCGCCAAAGAGCGGCACGTATGTACACATTGCGGCTACTAAGGGCCCCAAGTTGGTCTGATACTGCAAAAGACGGCGGAAGCACACGCTTCACAGTTGGAGCAAATGCGGGAATGCAATCGAATGCGCATGCGGATCAACGCGCTACCGAATGCTCGGGAACCAGACATGCCCCTCACCATCTGTGGGACTTCAAAATTGACATGTCGAAGTCTCGAAGTGCATGATTTCTGGAGTACATGAGATAGGCGTTTGGCGCCGAGCGGACCTGCCTCGACATTGTATCCACGGCAAGGACCAGTGGTGTGCTCGATCACATTCTTGTCTGCGGAATTAAACACTATGCAGCTCACACCTAGGCACCGTATTTCTCGATGCATCGCACTCTCCTCGTCACCATCAGAGATAGACGAGAAGACGATGCGCTGCCATCTACTAGTGCTGCTGAACCGATGGACATTTTGGCCTAAGCTATGCACACATGTAACGAACATACAAGTCTTAATATAATAAAATGTTCTTTATTGTATTTAAAGACATGTAAAGAAAGAAATAAATGAACTAAAGATAA
>NC_051158.1:77425102-77535232 GCF_013339745.2 Dermacentor silvarum
TGATCGCTCGACGGCGCCGATATCGTCGCAAGGGCTTTTCTGGTTCCCTTCAAAGCTAAAACAGACGGCGCTTCGAAATGAAATGCCGACGCTCACAAGCCGCAATATTTTCTTATCGTTGTTATCGCTCTTCACAATAGTTGTAAACAATGAAGAAAAATAGGCTGATATTAACGGCTCCGTCGGCTGCGATGCGAGCACAGCCGAGCCCGTCGTCTCCCGGCGGCAGCCGTGCACTGCATCTGAGCTGCAGCCGATGTTTTCGTTGCCGGTGGCGGAGCTTCGCGGTCGTCGATTGGCCCATTGATCGTGCAGCGGGTGGGGCGCCGGCCGACCTGCCGTCTGCTTTGGACACTTCTCGCGCGGCAGACGTTCTACGGCACTGGCGGCCGGTTTGCCGTCGGTATATGTGCCGCTAGCATGGACGCGACCGCCTACCGGAAGTAGACAGTGCTTTGAGAAGCGCGTTGGCGATGACGTATGTCACGTGACCTTTCGAGAAGCACTCGGCGAGGAGGGGAGACCAGCCGACGAGGAGAGTAGCGAAGGAAAGAGCGAAACGAGCGAGGTCCGTTTTTCGATCATCAAACGCGTGTAACTCCGCTATTACGGCACCATTTCGAAAAGTTCTCTCGGCTACGTATTCGTTGTAGACTCGTGCACAACTGCAACACCACAACTAAATTTCGACTTCTGGGTGGTTTGGGGGCCCTTTAAGGGGCATTGAAACTGAAGATCTGCTGCCACAAACACAATGAGTGATGTGAACAAAATGGTCACTGTTGAAATATTCAAAACCACTACTATGTGCATTTTCTGCCCTTTGCACCTGCTAGGGAACACAGCGATGATTTCATGTGTTGAGGAGTAAGTATCTGGGCGAAAAAGATAGTCTGTACTGCAGTGTATGAATTTTTAAATTGCTTGGGGCTTTTTCGTTTTTCAGCAGATATTGTGGCTGCAGGAACAGTAACAATTTCTACGTGTATGCCAAAGTATTAGAGAGCGTCATGCTCTCTGACAACATTCTATGACAATGAAGAAGCGCACACAAGTAAAATCACTCCAGTAGAGAAATCCCGCATTGTCATCTGCGTTAGTTTAGGCTGGCAAAATGAAAAAAAAATATATTTCCCAAATGAGCCAAAAAACAAACAATCTACACAACTGAGGGTTAGAGTGGATCTATTTTTCTGCTTTTCGCTTCCGCGCTCGGGCAAATGCGGAACCGTAGCACGTGGAAGCTATGGTGATTTAGGATCTGTTCGGTGAAACCAAAAACGCTCTCAAACGGTACGTGAATACTTGGCGCAGTGACGCATGTGACACATGCTCCTGCAGAAGCCCCACATTCATTGCTATGTAAAGTAGTTATCCGTGAGAATAGAAACTTCTCCTGAAGCCTTAAATATATACTAAAACATATCTTCATAGAAGAGCACGTATAGTGATACTGATATTGAATGCACCTTCATCATATTACGCAGTTTTTTTACTAAATGCACTAATAAATAAATGCCAGAGAAGCTTTCTTATTTGGTCGACATGTTTTGTATAGTACTGTCAACGCTCCTTTCAAGACGAATTTCGTTTACGTACAATTCTTGGGTAAGAGGTCTTTGTAAAAACGCGTTCTCTTCAGTAATTGCTCCGGCCAAGAAACTGCTGCTGAGAAACAATTTATGCGTTCCCAAAGGGCCATAGAGTCATCCATATCCAAATTTAATGTATTAGCCTTATGCCACAAAGCTGACCGTGGCATCTCCCAGTCGAATAAAGCTTGGCGCGTCTTGAAGGGAACAGTGGCCAACGTCCTCAATCTGGCATAATGCCGAAATCGCTCCACAGAGACATATGCAACGAATATTTCGCGAGATGGCCAGAACTCAAAAAAGTCAGTGCTGAAGTTTTCTTGTTACCTGCGACCACTGCTTATCGCTGGTAAGCTTAAACTTCAAGGGAAAGACTATGATTACAAGGGTAACGTTCTGATTACCTTATGACTGCCTATTGGAAGTTCCGCCCACTCACTTGTATGTGAAAGAGGGAGCCGTACAGAAGTTTAGAGCCTGAACACTGTCGTGCACAACGCGAGAAAAGGTCGCTAAAAAGCTGAGAAGTCTACTGCAGGGAGGCGAGATTTCTGATGTAGCTCACTCTGAACGGGCAATGCTAATTGTGCCAGTGCTGAAGAGAGATCTGTGAGTTTCTGTGGCGATGACAAGGTAATTGTGAACGCGGTATACGTTACAGAACAGCGTTCTCTTCAGTTTGTTGATGGACTTCTTCCGGCGCTGCACTAAGGCGATGTCTACAGCACATTAGATTTACGCTGTGCCTATACCAGACCCCTATTGATGAAGAATGAAAAAAAAAAAGCTAACGATCACATCAGTACTCACAAAGGGCAGTTATGCTACAGCTGCCACCTTTTGGCGTGTCGTTGGCCACAGCTATCTTCTAATGCACCGGGTGCACAAGCGTAGTTGGATGACGTCCCGGTGGCAGAAAGGGAAGCTGGCAGTGAAAGCAAACTCTAAGCAGTAATTGAGCGCTCCCGTCAAAGTGATGTGACATTGCAGAAGGATGAGCGTTCCTTGAGAAGTTCGTGCCTCAGACGCATGCTTTCCGTAAAAGACTTCAATCGCTGGAAAAAAGCCTTGAAGCTGTGATGAAGGCAAGGTGGACAAACGTGAGTACACTGCGTTCTTAAATTGGACTACCTATCACAGTACGTTCTTTTACAGCGATGCTGTCTATGGCTAAGGTTCTGTGCATTTTTGCTGTCCGTCAACAGATCTGCGCGTGCAAAAACTCAGCTCCCGAATTTGATGTAAATTGCTTCATTTTATGCGATATCCTATACGTCTCATCACCTGAATGTCAATAGGCACCATTTTCAACATCATCTGACTCTCAGGTAGATATTAAGGGCTTCTCAAAGAATTGCCGCTGTGTCACCCGCGTCGGCCATGTGTACGCTCGCACCGCCCTCTCTTTGTCATTGTTCCAAGCGCTTGCGTGCCTACTTTCCTTCCGCTCTCCCGGCGTGGCGGTCCCGTCAGGCATGTCTAGTTTCCTCCGGCTCCCCGTGGTTGCGGTAGTCTTCCACGCGAATATTTGCCGCCGATAAAGAGCACCGATGAAAATAAAAGTGTGTGCATGTGCCTTTCTTCGGGATGACCGCCGGCATCCGCAAATACAAAAGATGCCCGCAAATACGCGCAAAATGTCTCGAGTGGCCAGTCGCACGGCAATTTTACGTGTATTCGCTGGCTTCTTTCACACTCGAAAAAACTCTCTTAATGTAGCACGTATTGAGCAAAAGAAAGGTGTATCGGGAGTTTTTCATGTTGCTCCGCCATTTTCTCATTTACACTTTTCATCTAATCGTAATAATTGAAAAGTTGATTAATTGATTAACGCTAATGATTTACTTAGGCGGAATGCAAGAAAAAACACTTAACCTTGCACTCGGCCGTGCAACGCCTGAAACAGTGAAACTGGGCGATCGTAGCCCAGCATTTTCCGGAAGTGCGCGCGAATTTCTCATCTTATTATCATGATGATAATTTATTTTCGCGCGTCTCGGACTTACGGCCGCCACTGTGCGTTGTATAGCGCTGCTTGCAACACCGACACCGCGTTCCAATGCCGACACCGCGTTCAACCGCGTTGCAATGCCTACAACGCGTTCTAGCAGACCCGCTCTGTGAATGCGTGTCTCCCTCTCTCTCTCGCTCTCATTTTCTCTCTCTCCCGAGCATAGTTGTGAGCATAGCGCGTAAAACCTCTTCTTGACCTCGCAGAGAATTGGCACGAGTGCGTGCGAACGCGCCAGCTGTGGACGAAGACGACGACGCTTGAATGCAATCATCTGGTTCACATAAATGCATGTTCTGCAAGCGTGGCTGTATAGCCTAGTGATTACGACGCTCCCCTTGGGTCCGTGGATACATGGGCTCGAATCCCACGTCGGCTAGAAAGCTTGTTTTCTTTCTTCATTGCTGCTGATGATGATAGTTTCTTGATACGAACCACAAATTACGGCTGGCTTAAACAGCTTCGCTGTTAAAATAATCTCAGTGTCTACAAACGACGGCAAACACCATTGCATTGGTTCCGTCCAGCTACGCAGCATTTACATATTTTTTTCAGTTTGGCCCAAGTCATGGAAAACACCCTGTATATGCTCCGTGGAACATGTGCGCCTGCAACCTGAAGCTGCCGCCTGTCACCGTAACGTCGTGCCCTTCCAGTCATTGATTTTCTAACCAGGAAGGTGGCATTTCCCAACACGTTAGTGAGCATTGCGCAAGCAAAGTCTCCTTTCCCCTTCTTAACTTCAGATTGCGCACTCAAGGGATGTCGCCAACCCCAATCACGACCACTAAATAGAAAATTTCAAGCTTGGATCCCTACAGCGCTTCCAGCTCTGTCTTCGAAGTCCCTTCTTCGCGTGATGCCTTTACCAAAATGACCCCTGACTATCTTTCTCCTCTACAACTCTCAAACTTCAAGTCCTGAAGCCCTGTCATGATATCTTCGATTTTGATGTTCATTCCTTGGTCCGCACACCTGTATTTCAGCATCGAATCGACGCAGGCCGATTTCACGTATACATAAACATCAAATCGATATTTACATATACATCGTTCTCGTCGATAACCTCAAGTACCCATCTATATTGTCGACAATAAAGCTACCAGTTTTGGTCCAGTAGTGACAATTCTCGCCGGTAGTGGCGTCTTGATGAACGATGTCCGGGACAACACCATAATAGGTGCGATGTATTTTTATATTCATCTCGCTTAAGTGTTTCCACACCCCCGCCGTTTTGTACATGAGTTTATAACATGTTTTGAAGTTGTAAGCTCTAGGTAAGTGGATTAAATCGTCCGCCCTTGTGTACCACAGTAATACAGAAAACTATTGCCATTGCACCTATTTCTGTGCACATTTTAAGAAACGTAATTTTAGAGCAAATGATCGCTCTAAAACTAGTTTTGCGGGTCTTTGGTAGCAGATTCTGTGAATGATTCGCCTTAAAAATTGCTTAGCCCTTTATTTTATTTTTAACCAGCATAAAGGGGTGCGGGTGATTTATTCAGCAGTAATGTGAAATTTCTTATGTTGATGTAGAATTTTAATGAAAATGTCCTATTACTGGAGTGGTGCCACGGAAAAGAATATGCTGATGTATCAATTTTATAGAAATTTCTTCGATACCTGTCATGGCACAGTAAAGTCCGAGCAAACGAATGGGAACATTTAACGGCACAGGTCTGATTGCCTGCACGGGACGATCTGTTGTCGTAGCGCTCTGTTGTCGTAGCGCTTTCCCGCAATGTGTATATCGACGCCAGTGAGTGCGCTGGCACTTCCAACCGATTGGTGGGGCTCGGCCCAATAACAGTGCACTGCCAGGAATAAAATACACCTTCCAGTAAAATTTCATATATTTCAATTGAGTTTGTTTCGAACACTGTCTGCCAAAACACAGCTATACCTCAAGCTTTTTTTGCTTATATTAGCCCTTTCGGTTGCGAAAAGTTCTGACTTCAGTTTCCATGACAGCCGCAAAATCTGCATTCTAGGTCCCGAAAGTAAAAAAAAGACGTCCAATATAGTTCTTAGAAGTAAATGTCTGTGTTTTCATGGGTCTTACATCACACGTTCCATTTAATACACTCCAATAATGAGCAAGAACACAAAAAGTCTTGCACTTCATGTCGTACGTAGAAAGTCGTTTATTAATCAGAGTCATGGGTGCGCTTGCGGTATACTAAATAACCGTGCCGACACCATCCATACCACGTAACCTAAAAGCCGGTTTATGAATATATGTTGAGTTAATCCGTCAGTCCCCAACGAAGCATCTTTATGAACGTCGTTGTACTTGAGGGCAATTAGCACAGCAGTGAGGCCATGCTCTAGTCTCCGCACTTGGCCCTCCCGGGGCCGTGGAGCTGCAGCCGGCGGTGTCTTGGCACCTGCATTGGAATAATCAGTTATTTCTGAACATTTAGACTGCAACCATATGCAACAAATAACATTTTTTAAGATAAAAAAAGCAGGTAAAACTTAATACAGGTGTCTGTATATGTAAGCGAAGCTCTCTTACTTTTGAAACAGAGTACATTCAAACGCATCCAATTTTATGTTAACTGTACATGGCTTCCAGTTTGTTTACAAGTTACGACATGTTCATACTTTCGGGCAGTTTCTATTTTCTTGTCCGGCTGTCTGGATCTTGATTCGCAACTGAGAGAAAGGGTGGTGCCAATTGCCTCTGTCTGATTAGTTAGTCGTTTCTAGCACCTTTTCCGAGCTATTTGCTATACGCAAGTGCTCTCGCTACTGCCAAAAGGCCCCGGTGCTGACGATTTCCGTGCATTTAAATCGCTTTCTTATTAGCATGCCACATAAATTACGTGAGTGAACTAAGAACCAATGTAGCGCACACCTTTTATTTAAGCGTCGCAGTCTATAGGGGCTGATTACACATAAGAGTGAAGCTGCGGAAAAGGTGCAGGATGTGTGGACCATAGGGAGTTGTGCCGTCAATAGCGGTTTCATTGTACCTCCAAAGTATAGAAAGTAACTGAGCAAGCTTTTCGTTAGAAAATAATTCCGGCATAACCTACCTCACAATGGCTGTCGACGTTAGTGCGATTAGTATTAATTATCACGAATACGATTAGCATGCAAACAATATTGTCACGTAGTAGTGACTGTAAAGAAAATAGTGTCAAAACTGTGAATGATGAAATGGACGTTTTATTGTTGTTCTTCTTCTTTCTGGGGTTTTACGTGCCAAAACCAGTTCTGATTATGAGGCACGCCGTAGTGGAGGGCTCCGGATTCATTTTGACCACATGGGGTTCTTTAACATTCACTACAACGCAAGCACACGGTCGTTTTTGCATTTCGCCTCCATTGAAATGCGGCCACCGCGCCCGGGATTCCATCTCGCGACCTCGTGCTCAGCAGCGCAACGCCTTAGCTGACTGAGCCACCCCGGCGTTTTATTGGGCGAACATGTGCCCACAAAAGCAAGTTGCACTCGAAGCACTACGATAGCGGTGAACACAGTCGGCGATCGTCCAAACCTGATCAGCGGCGAAACGCGTCGGCTTTTGTGCATGAGTCATCGAAGGTTCCAGAGTATTCCCTGGTGAAGTCAACAACCACAATGGCAGTCCCAGAGTCCCCTATCCTGCTGCAGCAACCTCGGGAGCCACCGACCTTACGTGGATCATCGGCTGAAGACCCTGAAACCTTGCTGGAGACATACGAGAGGACCGCGACGTTCAACAACTGGAGCGATGACAACAAGCTGCACCATGTCTATTTTTTGTTGGACGACGCTGCTCGGACCAGGTTTGAGAACAGAGAGACCAACCCTGGTAACGTGGCACCGACGACGTGAGAACTTCGTGCGGACCTTCACCAGTGTCGTACGAAAGGAAAGGGCCGAAGTTCTCTTAGAAACCAGAGTACAATTACCGAACGAGAACATCGCGATCTTCACGGAGATGACTCGCCTCTTCCGTCACGCCGACTCCGGCAGGTTTGAAGAAAAAAAGGTTTGGTGCTTGATGCGGGGTGTCAAAGAGCGACTATTCACTGGATTGATACGCAACCCGCCCAAGACTGTCGCAGAATTTTTTTCGGAGACCACAACGATCAAGAAGACCCTTGAAATGTGCGCCAGGCAATAAAATCGCCGTGTGCTGACAAACTACGCCGAAGCTCAAGCGTTAGGCACCCTGGACCTGCGAGAGACGATCAGAGCGATAGTACGGGAAGAGCTGCAAAAGTTATGGCCAATGTCGCAGCCTCAGGTGGCATCGATCGCTGATATAGTTAAAGAAGAGATTCAGCGGTCACTTGAAGTGCCAGAAGTTCCGCCATCGCCTCAACCACAGCCGGAAGCGATGACCTACGCCGCCGTCGCACCTAGTCAAGGTCCCCCTCCGTGCTTGGGCCATGGCCCCACACCGCCACAGTTTTGTTGTCCGCCGCCGCCGCCATCAGCACGCCCGCCCGTCGCCCAGCGCAGCTACCAGAGGAAGACGGACAATTGGCGCGCCCCCGACCACCGCCCGCTCAGCTATCACTGCAGGTAGCCCGCAATGTCTAACACCGATGCCCATACCGCGAGATCGGCCTACGAGGGTTCAAAGTCAACGCGCCACGTCCATAGTTTGGCGAGCGGCCACGGAATAAGGTGACTCCCTGGCAAGCTAGTCGACGAGTACCTCGAGCGTCTGCATTTCCTTAAGTTCCTCCTTCGAGATTCACCTCGAGCTACGCCGAGATCGTCCAGCTCAATACCTGCACGGGTAAATATGAGTGGACACTGTGTATTCCTATTCATTCGGTTCGTACGTGTTCGACGCTTAGTGCTTGTCGTTAATTATTTTCCTGTGTTTTGTTAACACCCATCGGAATTCCATTGTGATGTACCTAACCGACGTGTGTACGTGTGTATGAATTGCCTTATTTGAAGAATCTATTTTGTTGCGTTTTAGACAAATCTGGCCCCATGAATCGGTCTTTGGGCCACAGCCGGCGTTCGCTGGCGCACCACAAGGCCCCTTATTAATTGTCCTTGCTTTCGGGGGGTTATTTTCGGAAGCTGATAAGTTGACTCGAATTTGGGCCGGTGTTGGCGCCTCGTTCACGGGGTGTTTGAAAAGGTGCCGCTACGTTTTTAAGGCGAAAGCTTTAGGTGTCTATGTTGGCGGGTGACCTTGGCGAAACTGCGCCGTGATAAAAAGTAGCCGACGCCGCAAAGAGTAAGAACGTAAAATATGCTCAGATTTACGTCACATTGCTCAGGGAAGTTCCTGTAAATAAAGTAAATTAGTCGGTTTGAAAATTTAATGTGGTACATTTTGGTACATTTTGGACATCTTGGATCGAAACCGAGCCTCCGCGGTGCCACACCAGCACGCTTCCCTGAAGCCACGGCTGCTCCACGGTTCTGGCTTACGAAAGGTGTGCCTACTGCGTGCGTCATCGCACACGTCATGTCGCAGCCATCTCGCTATTTTCGCACATGCGCAATAAAATATGCAGAACGCTATATATATATATATATATATATATATATATATATATATATATATATATATATATATATATTGCAATGGGGATGTTTGCCTAGCAGCACTCGATCTAGAGTTTCAACGGTAGACCGAAACAAGTCAAAGGGAGCTATGGCGAAGCGGGCGAGGAAGCGTCACTTTTCTTCTTCCTTCACCAGCACCGTGACCCACTGCCTTCAGTACAATCACTCCCCACCGAAAGACGAGCCATCCTGGCGACCTAGGGGCAGGAGAAGACGGGGGGTCGTGGCACTGCTTGAGGCGGGAGACGTGGACAATTTCCTGGCCGCGACGACGATGGTCGGAAGACGCGTCCACCGTCTCGATGAGGTAGTTGACTGCGAATGTTTGTAGCAGTACCCGATAGGGACAGTGGTACTTAGAATGCAGCTTGGAGGAAAGGCCCGGTGGAGTAGACGGCACCCACAACCAGACCAGCGAGCCGGGAGCAAAGGATGTAGCCGTAGTGAACGCATGGTGGCGATGATTTTGGCGCCACTGGTCCTGGGATGTGAACGAGCGAGCGAGCTGGCGACATTCTTCGGCATATGCAGCCGTTCGGGAAACAGTCGTCGACTCCGAAGCATCCGGCCGGTAGGGTAGAATTGTGTCCATTGTGCAGGAAGGTTCGTGTCCGTAAAGAAGAAAGGGTGAAAATCTAGTAGTGCTTTGCGTTGCAGTATTGAATGCGTATGTTACTAAAGGCAGAATCCGATCCCAATTCGAGTGGTCAGATGAAACATACATGGCCGACATGTCGCCAAGGGTGCGATTAAAACGCTCTGTCATGCCATTAGTTTAGGGATGGTATGCCGTGGTAGTGCGGTGAATGATGCGACACTCCTTTAGCAACGCTGTAATGACATCAGAGAGGAAAACGCGACCGCTGTCGCTTAGTAATTCTCGAGGTGCTCCATGCCGTAATATCAGGTGCTGAAGGATAAAACTAGCAACGTCTTTTGCTGTGGCAGATGACAGGGCTGAAGTTTCTGCGTACCGCGTAAGATGGTCGATAGCAACAATAACCCAGCGGTTGCCGCTGGGAGTGCTGGCAAGCGCACCGTATAGGTCAACGCCGACGCGGTCGAACGCTCGAGCGGGGCATGGTAAAGGCTGCAAGGGTCCGGCAGCATATTTAAGTGGCGTCTTGCGGCGTTGGCACAGGGGGCATGACCGTACATACTGAGGAACGAAACGGTACATACCGCGCCAGTAGTACCGAACCTGGAGGCGAGAGTATGTCTTCAATGCCCCAGCATGGCCGCATTGTGGGTCATCGTGGAAAGTGGCGCAGATGTGGGAGCGAAGGTGACGGGGAATAACAAGCAACCACTTGAGGCCGCTGGAGTTGTAGTTGCGGCGGTAAAGCAGGTTATACCGAATAATAAAGTGCGTGGCTTGGCGACGGAGTGTCCGCGAGATCGGCGCTGGTGACCGGCTAGACAGAAAATCTAGAAGCGAACAGATCCATGGGTCCTTGCGCTGCTCTGATGTCATGTCGGAAATGTTGAGGGCGAAGGCACCGCAGTCGGAAACAGACGAGTAGATAGGATCAGGTGACAGGGCTGACCGGGAAAGAGCGTCTGCGTCGGAATGTTTTCGGACTGAGCGATAAACAACACGGATGTATTCTTGTAGGCGTAATGCCCAACGAGCGAGCCGACCAGTTGGATCTTTGAGTGACGACAACCAGCATAGGGCATGATGGTCCGTCAAGATGTCAAAAGGGTGCCCATACACGTAAGGTCTGAATTTTGCGATAGCCCAAATAATGGCCAGGCATTCCTTTTCAGTAACCGAGTAGTTCGCCTCAGCTTTGGTAATGGTGCGGCTGGCATACGCTACGACGTACTCATCGAAGCCATTCTTGCGCTGTGCAAGTACAGCGCCTAGTCCGACACCACTAGCGTCCGTGTGAATTTCAGTTGGAGCAGAGGGATCGAAGTGGCGCAGTATTGGCGGTGAAGTGAGAAGGCAGCGCAGTTCTTGAAATGCGTCGTCACATGCCGGGGACCAGTGCGGTAGCTCAGAACGGCCGGTAAGAAGCGCGGTCAAGGGGGCGATTATGGAGGCAAAATTGCGGACGAAGCGTCGGAAATATGAGCATAAGCCGATGAAGCTGCGAAGCTCTTTCAGGGTAGTTGGTTTGGGGAACGCGGACACGGCACTAAGTTTCGTAGGGTCCGGGAGGATACCGTCTTTTGAGACCACATGACCGAGAATAGTAAGCTTGCAAGCCGAAGTGGCATTTTCTCAAATTTAGCTGCAGTCCTGCAGCGGTCAGAGACGCAAGGACTTGCTCGAGGCGGCTGACGTGTGACGCAAAGTCGGTAGAAAAAACTACAATGTCATCTAAGTAACAAAGGCACGTGTTCTACTTCAGGCCTCGGAGAATGGTGTCTATCATTCGCTCAAAAGTGGCAGGCGCGTTGCAGAGGCCGAAGGGCATGACGATGAATTCATATAGGCCATCAGGTGTTACAAAGGCTGTCTTTTGGCGATCGGCACTTGCCAGTACCCGGAGCACAGATCCAGCGAGGAATAGAATTCCGCGCCCTGTAGGCTGTCCAAGGCATCGTCTATGCGCGGCAGAGGATAGACATCTTGCGCGTTATGCGGTTAAGGCGGCGATAGTCGACGCAGAACCTTACGGAGCCGTCTTTCTTTTCAACGAGTACAACCGGAGATGCCCAGGGACTGTTAGAGGGCTCGATGATGCCACGCTGCAGCATGTCGTCAACCTGCTGGTCGTCAGCCTGCTGGTATTCAGAGCTCCCCAGGCACTCGCCGTGGAGTATGGATGAAGGGCACGCGGAAGGATTGCACACGCAAAGGGCAGCAGAACCGCCGCAAAAAGTGACGATAGCAAAAGGAAGCAGAAAGTTCCGACGGCTCGCACAAGAGGTTGACGGCGTAAGCAAAACAGATGAGTTCGCGAAAGAGTCACACGACACAGGGACCAGAGCGGCTGAAAAAGGTGCAATGTCGATGTCCGAGGCAGTAACAACTTTAGTAGAATGGTGGTCGTCAGGGTCAAAGCGCGGCACTGACAACGTAAGTTCGGCAAGAGCGCAGTCGACAACAGCTTGATTTACAGATAGGAAATTCAATCCAAGAATGACGTCGTGCTAGGAGCGGGATAGGACGACAAATTCGACAACATACAAAACGCCTTGAATGACGACCCGAGCTGTGCATGATGCTGCAGGCTGAATGCAATGCGAGGTTGCCGTACGCAGCGATAGATAGGTAAGTGGAGTGGTCACTTTGTGGAAATTGCGGCAAAACTTTTCACTAACAACAGAAACGGCGGCTCCGGTGTCAATAAGTGCGTGTACGGTGACGCCATCTACGGACAGTTCAATTTCGTTCGCAGGAGAAAAACAAGACCTTGAAATGTTCGACGTAAACGCAGTTCTTGCCTCGGGAACTTCGACTGTTAGTTTTCATCGCGGGCTGGACTGAGTCGACGAACCATGGGGGAAAGGGATCGACGACGTGGGGAGGGCGACCGGCTTGAATTGAAGGGGCGGCGACTAGAAGACGAGTCCAGAGGAAGATTAGACACACTGTGCCGTGGCGCCACCTTCTCCCCATTCGCTGCTCAGTCACGTGCCCGATGATGCACGCACTAGGCACACCTTCAGTCAATCAGAACCGCGGAGCCGACGTGACGCGGGGAAGCGTGCTCGTCTCGCACCCCGGAGGCCCGGGTTCGAATCCCATCCAAACCAAAATTTACCGCATAATCTTTTCAAAGCCATTAATTTACTTTATGGAACCGCCCTGAGAAATATGACGTAAATCCGAACATTACGTGACGTATTTTCACGCTTTGCTCCGTCGACCATTTTGGGTACCATCTTTTGGTCACGCTGACTGCGCCGACGGATTTTCGCGTAATGGAGCAAATAATGGTTCGAAGTTATACAGGCTTCTAATACTTGTTTTGAAGAGTCTTGACTGGTCACATATGTGTTACTTAGTTTGGGGCAGACACGCAACCTACATTTTGACGATCAGTCCTGAGACTATATCTGCTACATATTAATGGTTTATATAACTCCTAACCCAAACGTCTTGCGAACTTTGCTGCACTAGTCTCCTAGACTCTCTTGAGGGCACCGCAACGATCCCTGACTTACCCGTCACATGAACACTGCTGGGAAAGTCAGATAACTATTCTAGTTGAGTAAGATCATTCTAGCTGAGAGTGCCAAGTGGCTTTTAGACGCGTTTCTCATCACACTACCAAAAAAAGTAAAGTAACTGTTCCATATGAGACGTTCGAGTCTTACAGGGGGCGTCACAGCACTTCTCAAAATCAGTCAAGTGACTGTTGCTGAAAATATATAGAGTCAACGTTGTTACGTTTTACATCAGATAATAGTAGCACAGCCGTGATGCTTTTGATTTGCGTGTTGTTTTAATGCAACAGCGCTAAGGGCCCCTTGTCGCAGAAAATGCGGTGTCGGCGTGCAGCGCAGAGGCATTAGTGAACAAAATTGAACTTCTAAAAGTAAAATCCGTCAGAAAAGTTATAAATTACGACTTGACCACAAACTACAGACAAGATAGCGTCGGATTGTAATTTGAAAGTAGGACAAAACATAATTCTGTTACGAGGAATCTCAAACACAAACCTCTTTTCCAGCAATTCTACTGTATACCAACTGCGGCACGCCTGGGTAGATTACTTGCAATAAAACCATCAAGATGACCCCGACCCCCCTCTCCTCCTCGGCAGCGTAGGGAGCGTAAAACGGCAGCGGCGCGCAGAGGCGAAGGTGGAGAAAAAAGAAAGCTGCAGTTGCCGGGAAGCCTGACAAGCATTCAGGGATCTTTGAATGCTATCGCGTTCCACTCTTAAAGGTGAAGCTTAAGCGTCCTCCAATTTTTTGTCGAATCTATGATCAACTTCTACGAAAGCAAGAGATACGGGACCACTTTATTTAAGTGCAAATTTTAATGACGGGATTTTAATGGCGCCGTAGTGGGGGACTCGTGATTAATTTTCACCACCTCAGGCTCTTAAACGTGCACCCATTGCGCGTTACATGGGCGTTCTTGCATTTCGCCTCTATCGAAATGCGGCCACTGTGGCCGGGATTTGATCCCACGCCGTCATGCTTAACAGTACAACACCAGAGCCACACGCCCCCACGGCGGGTCTGTACTTCATTGGTAACTCCCGCGTCAGCTATATCAGGATGCTTTGCCTTGAATATCAGTATAGATCACTCCCGTTTGCATTAAACTTTTAATTGAATTCACGAGCCCCTCGCCGTGGTCGCTTAGTGGCTATGGTGTTGGGCTGCTAAGTATGAGGTCGCATGATCAAATCCCGGCCACGGCGGCCGCATTTCGATGGGGGCGAAATGAGAAAACCCCCGTGAACGTAGATTTAGGTGCACGTTGAAGAACCCCCAGGTGGCCGAAATTATTTCGGAGTCCCCCACTACGGTGTGCCTCATAATCATATCGGGGTTTTGGCACGTAAAACTCCATAAGTTAATTTGAATTCACGAACTGTCAGCAAGACCAGCGACTGTTACCATCATAAAGGACGTTAGTACTGCATATAAAAATGCATTCCTCGATCAGATTTATCGTTCAAAGATTATAGGCACGATTTTTTTTATGAAACGCCTTTGACGAATAATTTCTTCTTAGCGTATACAACGCAAACTTCTCGTCGGTAGCTGGGCATACGACAAGGAGAATCAGTTATTCCTTTGCATGTACTGTTGAGAAGTTTATGTTGCAGCACTGGACGTAGGGCATAATAAATGCATAATATATCTTCTTTTAATACCGTATAGACTCGCGTATGGGCCCCGCTTTTTTTCACAATTTTGCAAGGTGCGGCCCGGACACGAGACCGAACCTTTTCGTCAAAATTGTGCACACCTCCGAGTCGCGGATATACCATTGCATCAGAAGTCAACGCGCAGCTCTTCGCCATCTAGTACGCAACACACGAAATTTCGCCCCAATGGAAAAATTTAACAGCGCCCGAAATTTCATCATTGGGGCACCAGAGGCTATTGATTCACCGCCGAAAAAAAATTTCAGAATTTTCGGCTCCAAGTTGGGTGTGCGGCACTTACACGGGTGTGGTCCTTACTCGAGTATACACTGTAATAATAAGTTTACCATTACCACGATGCCGGCGCGTAAATCGTCTTTAGTCACAATTACATTTGCAAAGAACTGTAGTCGTGACTAATGTTCTGTCTGTACCACGTACTGTTCACCTATTTTGATAGCGACAAGATGCTATAGACTACATTAAACATGTCACTCACCCTGTCAGAGTAAGTCTGTGTCCATTGCTGCTGCAGTCAGCATGTACACAGGGATTTCGCAAGTTTGCGCTTGTTCCCCGTGGTATTGTGTGCCCACGATATAGACATCCTTCTGTTAGTGAATAATAAAAATCAGAAATTAGAATCATTCCTGTATTCATCACAGTGAAATACAAAGAAACAAACAGCCTTACGGCCGCCTTCTCTGCTTTCTGATAATAGGTCATCTTTTACATACGTATAATTTACAAGGTTAGTTGCTTATCGACGCTTCCCTTGCCTATCTCTCCACGAATTGGCGTGTCGTCATCTTCCTAAATATTGGAGCGCTACGTGTCGAAACCACGATGTGATCGTCATCGTGTTCTGTGTCACCACGCAAAAGTTGTTGCTAAATATAGAGATGCAGATACCACGCACGGTGGCAATTGATGTTGTGCGAATGATTTTTCAGGTAGCTATTCGGCGTTGTAGGTACGCTTTTGCAGGTAGCTGTCCATTCGGCATTGCAGGCATACGGGCTGAGGCCGGCATGGTCGGCCATGTTACTGTTGTAAAATGCGGTATGAAACCACCGCGTTATGTGCGCTCTGTCAATGCGCACGCGCCAAGTTGTTTTCTATGTTCGCTCGACAGATGCCCCCCCTTTCCCCTTTGCTTTATATATGCGTGCAATAAACGCTTGTGCGTTGTTCTCGGCTAAACACTTCGTCGGCAACCTCTCCCTTCTTGCATGACGGCAGCTAGGCTTCCGCTGTTATGCTACAGTGGCGATGAGCCAGGAAGGCACCTACGCAGTCAAGGAAGAACCCAACGCTAAGCATTTAGAGACAGCCGTACCGCTGACCACGATGGCCTCCTACATGCTTCCGAACTTCGACGACCTCACAGATAAGTGGAAGCCTTACCTCATCAAAGTGGAAGCGTATTTTGAAGCTAACGGTATTTCGGAGTCTACTAAGAAGACACTTTTAGTCGCTGTACTTAGCACATCGACGGTTCAAATCCTAATGAGAAGGATAGCACCTACAAAGCCCAATGCCTTAAGTTATGAAGAAGTAGTGAAGGTGTTAAATGACCACTATGACCCAAAGCGCAGCGAAATCGCTGAAAGTTTCCAGTTTTTCAATCACTGTCAGCATGAGAACGAATCGATTCATGATTTTGACGTTGCAATCCGGCGCATAGCAGACAATTGCAATTTTGGAGACTCGCTGACCAGGCTACTTCGAGACAGAATTGTCTGCGGTGTGCGTTCAAGTGCTGTTCAGAAGCAACTGCTGGCAAAGCAGGATTTAATACTGGAGGAAGCGGAGTCTATAGCTATAGCCGCTGAAACTGCCGAAAAAGACGCCAGGACAATGTCTGTAGACGTACCGCCTGTGCTTAAAGTGGAAGCACGTCGCAAGCTACCATCGAGATCAAGCATGGGAAGCGCAAAACTATTTGAGTGTGGAATGTGTGGCAGTTCTAGACATGACAGCAGCAGCTGCAGATGGACTAAAGCCCGGTGTTACTCGTGCGATCAGAGGGGTCTTCTGGCAAAAATGTGTCGCAGCCGCAACGCTAACGAAGTTGCCACCAATCGGCGAGTCCCTCACGCGAAAGCTTTGGTGGTGGAAGACGCTGCTTTAGAAGAGGACAACAGCGATAGTGCGCAAATTTGGACGTTGGCGTCCGCACGAAAGAATGCTCTTGAGCCACCAATTCGACGAACGTTTAGTTGGGGAGGCGTGGATTTATCTATGGAAGTAGATACGGGTTCCCCGGTGTGCGTAATATCGCGACAGCTTATTGATAAACATCGCAAATGCTGGCCAAGCTTGAAGCCTTCGCATGTGAAGCTATCCTGCTACAATAGAAGATTGCCGGTGATGTGCGAGCTTCAACTTCATGTGAAATACCGTGATATTTCAGTTGGCTGTTCCCTTGTGGTTCTAGACTGCCCCGACCAAGCTTGTGCGGCCGAGACCTGCTAATCCTCCTGGAACAAGCGGGCGTTCCGGTACTACGAGTCACGTGCGAAGGTGAGGCGACCGCGAGTCAAGTGAACTGTCACAGCATCAATTCCATTCGCGACACATACCAGGACGTTTTCTCGAAAACGTTGGGGTTAATCAAGGGACAACCAGCCAGCCTCCTGCTAAATGGTGACGCTGTTCCCAAATTCATTAAGGCGAGACCTATTCCATACGCTCTACGTGACAAAATATCGCAAGAACTTGACCGGTTAGTGTCACTGGGTGTAATATCGCCAGTCAAGCATTCAAATTGGGCGACGCCCATTGTACCCGTTTTTAAGAAGGATGGCTCGGTCAGAATTTGCGGCGATTTTAAAGCCACTTTAAATCCTACTTGCACTACGGAGCAGTACCCGCTTCCGGTAATTCAAGATATCTTTGCATCATTAGGAGGAGGCCAGTTGTTCAATACGCTCGACTTGCGGGATGCATATACCCAGGTGCTTTTGGACGAGGACTCTGGGAAGCTTTGCGTTATTAACACTCACAAATGCCTGTTTTGTTACAATAGGTGTCCGTTCGGCATTTCCTCCGCTCCAGCAATTTTCCAAAAAAAATTGATACAATGCTGTCTGGCTTACCTGGCGTTCCGGCTTACTTGGATGACGTTCTAGTCTCGGAAAGCGTTGAAGATTGCGGAGTACGGTTGCAAAGTGTGTTAGAACGGTTCAGAGAGCACGGCGTGAAGCTCATATAGGATAAGTGTAAATTTAGACAGCCATCTGTCGCTTATCTTGGTCATCGTATTGACCGAGCCGGCCTTCACCCAACTGAGAAGAACGTAGATGCTATCATGAATGTTCCTGGTCCCGAAAACCTAAGCAAGCTGCGTTCTTTCCTTGGGATGAAATAATTGTATTCAAAGTTTTTGCCAAATATGTCAGACGCATTGTTCCCATTGTACCAGTTCTTAGAAAAAAAACGCGCAGTGGCAGTGGAAGGCCGCACAGGAATCTGCATTTCGGAAGGCAAAACAGTGTCTTAAGGACGCCGAGCTCCTCGTCCGTTTTGATCCATCAAGACAACTGAAGTTGGAATGCGACGCATCCGCTCGTGGGATAGGCACTGTTCTTTTTCACAAAATTGGAAGGACCAACAGACCAGTCGGGTTCCGTTCAAAAACCCTGACAAAAGCCGAAAGAAATTATTCTCAATCAGAACGTGAAGCATTGGCACTTGTTTTTGGAGTGACTAAATTCCGGGATTATCTTTTAGGTCGAGAGTTCGTCCTGGTTACCGATCACTAGCCACTTTTAGGACTGCTGAGTCCCGACCGCCAGATGCCTGCCATGGCCGCACCTCGCATTGAACGCTGGGCCCTCTACCTAGGAGGCTACCGTTACAAGCTCGAATATGCTCCAGGACGGCTGCTACTGAATGCGGATGCACGAGCAGACTACCGCTGCGGTGCTCCATTTCCGTTACGGAACCTGACCCTGAAGAATACGTACTTTCTTTGAAAAGCCTGGATGAAGGAATAGTCACAACACGCGAGCTGAAGGAGCTGAACGCCAATGACTCAACCTTAGCTCGCCTAAAGCAAAACGTGTTGCACGGGTGGCCGAAACGCACAGAACGGCTTGACCCTTCCTTGGTCCCCTTTGCTAATCGTAAGTTGCAGCTATCTCTAGCACACGACCTCGTCTACTGGGGACATCGTGTTGTCATACCTGTTGCAGCACGGAAGCGCTTCTTACAATTATTACATGAAACGCATCAGGGGTCCTCGGCAATGAAAACAGTTGCGCGGTCTTTGTTTTGGTGGCCAGGAATAGACCGCGAAATATAGTTCACGGCAGCGCAATGCACCAATTGCACTGACAATTTGCCTATGCCGCCCGCCGCTCCGCCGTTAAACTAGCCGCAAATGCAGGAGAGATGATCGCGGGTTCACGTCGACTTTGCAGGGCCAATACAAGGTAAAATGGTTCTCGTGGTAGTTGATTCCCACACTAAGTGGATAGAAGCGGCGCCACTGAACCAGCATACTTCGGCAACCACCATTGACTGCCTGCGGGATATATTTAGCCATTTCGGCGTACCAAGAACCCTCGTATCCGACAATGGAACACAGTTCACCAACGTTTGCTGACAGGAACAACATTACGCACCTAAGAACCACCCCCTATCACCCGCAGTCAAACGGTGCAGCGGAGAGGGCAGTCAGGAAAATCAAGGACGGTCTCCGGAAGGTGAGAGGCGGAAAGCTGGAGCATAACCTTGTGCGTTCCCTGCTCAATTACTGGAGGACTCCCCAGAAAACCGGAAACTCGCCATCGGAAATGCTGCTGGGGTACCAGATACAATCGCACCTGGACACCTCTTTCCCTGCGTCGACTGTTGCTAATTCTAAAGAAAACGACGAGTGGTTGCCTCCAATGGACTGCTGTGTACATGTCCACAACTACGGGTAAAATGGTAAATGGATACCAGGACGGGTAACAGCGAAATCGGCAGGACGGATGGTCAGAGTGGAGACTCCTCAAGCAATCGTGCGGCGTCACATCGATCAAGTGCGTGCCCGTACTGGATCTTCTCAAGATGAACCACCGGGCACCGACCCAGGCACGATCAGCAGAGACATTACACCGAGCGCACCGCCACTCTGCCAACAGCTATCCGCGAGCCCCGACGACGCGGGGAAATCTTCACCCCAAGAAGCGTTTCCAAACGTGGACCACCAGGGACCTGTTGCTCCAACACTCGTGGCAACCGGGGCAGACAATGTAACCGCACAACCTCTTCGACGCTCCACAAGATCACGCAAGCAAGTGCAGCGTTTTTAAGAGGGAAGAAATGTTGTAAAATGCGGTACAAACCACCGCGTCATGTGCGCGCTGTCAATGCGCATGCGCCAAGTTGTTTTCTATGTTCGCTCGGCAGATGCCCCCCCTTTCCCCTTTGCTTTATATATGCGTGCGATAAACGCTTGTGCGCTGTTCTCGGCTAAACACTTCGTCGGCAACGTCTCCCTTCTTGCATGACGGCAGCTACACGGCCGCTGCTATGCTACAGTTACATAGGATACGTGGAGTTTCTAACAATTGCCGGGAACACGACAACACGCATGTCGTGCTGCCGTGAAGGCTGTGGCCGTTGGAAATATCTTTTATGTAAAAGCATCAAATAGCCCATTGAGCGAAAAGCCGCCGTCTGTAGCAGCGAAACGGCAACTAAATCACCATTCGCTGTGACGCCACGTCAAGGGCACGCCACGTCTCGAGCGCGCATTGACGGAGCAGAGCGGGCGAAACGGAACACCTGCTGCCATAAGAGCGAGCCAGGTGTTGCGTGAGAGGAGAGGGCACCGCTGCGACGCCACGTTACCAGCGATCCTCTCGCAGTCTTGCTCTCGGAAGCCGTTGCACGGTCCGTATCTCTCTGTCTGACCCCCACTAGGCTTACCTGTTGCGCGCGCATGCCAGCCATAGTGACCGCTGCTGCTGCCTTGGTGTCTCGTACGCGCAGGACATCGGTGGCATGCGGCATTGGCACCTCAGGCTGCTGCTGCTTGCTGGCTCGGGCAGCGCGTACCACTATGGTACATACAATGCATCGCAGCGCAAAACTAGAAAGACCGGTCAGTGGCGTTCAATTGGATATCAGTGCTTTCGAATTCACAACTAATAAGTGCTTAGGTGCTCTCTGCTTTTTTTATCGTACACCCATATAAACTTTCACCTTTACGGACATCCTAAGTCTTGAACGCTTTCACGCGGCCGCCCTCCACACTATAACGTGGTGCCCTAAAATACTAAGTTTGTCATGTGTGAGTGGAGAGCGGGAAAACACTGCGGAGGAGCGCAAGCTCCGAACACCATCGAGTGGCCGACAAGGAAGATGATGTTGGCGGGCGGTGGCACGAGCGACCGGACGACGGAGAAAGAGGATCAACCAATCAGTGGTGGGCACGAAACCACAGGTACGAGGAACGAGCCGAGGGGAAGGGACAGACAGGAACGCTGCAAAAAGAAATCGCTTGGAGACGGGGGTTCGAAGATTGCTGATGTCTAGGTCGGTGTCAGCGGGGTCCAGAACCAAACCCGAGAACCTCGACAGAACCAGGACGAGCCCGGCGGTCCCTGGAGAGATCCTTCGAGCGTAGGGCTCGGCTATTCCTGCTACACCTGCTGCTGCTGGCTTTCCTGCTCTTTGTGCTGATCCTGAGCTCCTGTTGCTGATCCCGAGCTGCCGTGTGGAGAGCAGAGGTCACCTGGGGTAACCAGAGGCTTGGAGCGACGCTGGTGAGAGGCACCAGGGCGGAACCACGAGCCAAGGAACCAGTACGTGCGCCGCTCAGCTGTAGTGGTCGCACTTTGATGGCCTTCGACTCCGACAGCCTGGGATTCTGACGTCCGTGGCTGGCTCTACCTTGCGCCCGCGTCTATCATGTGCCACTGCCCGCCACACCACTACCGCCGTCCACGCAAGTGCCAGTGCATGCTGTCAACGCACTGCCCGAGTAAATAAGACTTTCGATGATTGAGTTTTTCTTTATTTGTTCGGGATCGAGAGTCGTTTGAACTTCTCGCGTGAACTAACGTGGCTAGTTTTACTTTTTTACGTACTTTTTTACGTACTCGCCCAACGCCGTAACTAACGTGGCTAGCTTACGGCGTTGGGCGAGCGTATGGGTCTGCAGGGCGCGGAATTGAGAAAGTAGGTAGATGAGAAAGCCGACAGGGCGCAGGAGGAGGCTGCTAAAGTACGTGTGGAACGGCTCACGGAGCGCGAGGCAACCAAGCAACGTTTATACCTTGAAGAGAGCGCACTGGAGCTACGCCTTAAGTTAGCCGAGGCAGGAGATTGCACAGAATTAGCAACGCTTAGGTGCGAATCGGAGAAAACTCGTTCATCTTTTCTAAACCCTCACAACTTAATTCCCGTGTTTAATGAGAATCGAGAAGACCTAGACGCTTATCTAAAGAGATTTGAGCTTGTCGCCACTGGTCAGTAGTGGCCTAAAGAGAAATGGCCCACGGCACTGAGTTTGTGTCTGGATGGGGAAGCGTTGAAGGTGTTTGGCCGCTTGTCGCTTGAGGAGTCGTTGAACTACGATAAGGTAAAAATGGCATTGCTCCAGCGCTTTCGTTGTTCTACTGAAGGCTATCGAGAAAAAAATCCGTCACAGTAAGCCCTACGACAATGAGACAACTAAGCAGTACGCTACTAGGCTGTTCAGTTTTTTCGATAGATGGGTAGAGATGAGCGTCCAGGGGAAATCTTGTGATGTGGTTCTGGAATTATTAGCCACTGAACAGCTTTTGAATAACTGCCATGGTCGTCTTTGACTCTTTCTTCGTGAGCGGAACTGCCCGACCATTCAGAACATCGCAGAAGCGGCTGACCACTTCATGGAAGCCCAGCGACAAAACAACTTGCTTGTTTTTCGAGAGAAACAAGATGAAAGTAATGAAAAAGACGGTGGTCAAACGGTGAGGTCCAACATCAAATGCCTTGTTTGTGGCAAATCGATCTGGACACAAAGCACGGGATTGCCACGTAAGGGTCAACCAGCCCTATTGCGGGTACTGACGAAAAACGGGACATGACGCCCAGTCCTACAAACGGAAAGGTAGCAATGCAAAAGAAGCATCGGCTTGTCTTTCCTCAGGCAATAATTCTGGTGAAGGAAGACATGCATGGTAACTATCTTTCCCTTCAGCCTGCTCATCCTATCTGAAATGATTTGTCCAACCGCCGAGAATACGCGTTCCGCGGGTACCGACGTTGCTGCAATGCACAACAATTATTGTGTATTTGTTTGTACATTGTATGAATAATAATAATAATAATAATAATAATAATAATAATAATAATAATTCCTGTGAATGGTAAGGTAATATACTGTCGTCGTATGTCGTATCATAGTTAAATGACTCCTAACGCAGCAGATCATGCTTATGCTATATATGACCGATTAATAATAAAGATGCGTACGTGTGTCGTTATGAGACATGTCTTCAATCATGCCGAATTGCACTTGGTTTACTTGAAAGAAATTATTGGGGGAAATAGTTGAAGATTATTTTGTGCTCTTCCTTGTACGAATGCTGGACCCGTGGATGTCTGACGCACAATTAAGTTGGCCATTAAGTGTATGAGTGCCTCTGAAGTTGATGTAGGACTCGTACTGTTCCTGTTGATCTTTAGCCGAAAGTGTTGAGTATTTTGTATAATTCACTTTCAAGCATTATGTCAAGGCTACGAAATAAAACTTTTTGTACGTGTGTGTGGAGGGGGGGGGGGGGGGCTGGTCACTTACAATTTCCTGCGACAGCCAGCGGCGCTCCCTGCTATGGATCCCGATGTGGAATAATTATTAGGCTGCATATTTCATGTACTAACTAATGTTGAAGCAGGCGAATGACCAACCTAATGCACGCAATCTTTCATAGTGATCAACGTCACGCAGTTCACGTAAAAAATTGTAGCAATCAAAAATACTTACGACCACTGTAGCGTAGGGGGCATTGATCCTGAAGATTTTGTGTTGCCACGAATTTAATATTCACTGCGAACAAAGTTCCCACTGCTAGAACGTTCATCACCGTTAAAGTATGCATCGCTAGCTGGCAGCACCTGTTAGAGAATAAGAGTGGCGATAAGATCATAGCGGAAAGAATATTTGGAAGCAAAAAAAGGTATACATCTACAGCAATGACACGTGCCTTAGCAGTGATCAGCCAAAAATATTGCGATAAAGCAGTACATATGCCACCACATTTTTTTTTAAATCTTACGTTATTGCAGAATATCACCACGCTTCACTTATTGCTCTGGCAGTGACCTGCTATAGCGGCATGCTCTAACAGCTGACACCGCTATTTTCAGAATGTAGTGACAAACACGGACGCAAGCAAAGCTGCGTCTGTACCCTACAGCTGCGTCTGTCCCCAGCTACGATTATACGCCCTTATATATGCCAACATGCCATCCGAGCAACGCCAGGATCCTTGGATAGCCTCACTCCTAGAGTTGCTGTCTTACCCGTCGTCGCGTACCACCAACCGCACGCTTAGACGAACTGCTCGTCACTTTACCACCCTCGATGGGCTTCTGTACCGCCGCAATTACCTACCTGAGGGCCGTAAGTGGTTGTTCATGATCCCTCGCCGTCTACGTTCCTACATCTGTGCCTCCTTTCATGTGGACCCGCAGTGCACCCATGCCGGTGTATTAAAAAGCTACGCACGCTTGCGGTTGAGGTACTACTGGCGTGGAATGTACCGCTTCATTCGACAGTACGTCCGCTTGTTCTCCTAGTGCCAACGCCGCAAGCGCCCACCTTACGCGACGATTGGCGCACTTCAACCCCTTCCCTGACCCATCCGGCCTTTCGACCCCATCGGAATTGATTTGTGCGGACCCCTTCCAAATACTCCACATTGCAGACGCTGGGTAATAGTCGCTGTGGACCACTTCACGCTCTACGCCGAAACTTCAGCGCTTCCGTCTGCCACATCACGTGAAGTGGACTTCTTCATCCACCATAACCTCGTTCTTCGGCACGGAGCGCCTCGTGAACTACTGAGCGATCGCGGATGTTTCTTCCTCTCCAAAGCCGTTGAAGCCCTTCCACGTGAATGCAAAAACGTTCATTGCACTACCAGCGCATATCATCCTCAAACCAATGGAATGACGGAGCACTTCAACCGCACACTAGGCGACATGCTTGCCATGTACGGTTCTGCTGACCATACCAATTGGGACCAGATACTACCCTTCGTTACCTATGCTTACAACAGCGCCACTCTGTCTACTACAGGATTCTCCCCATTCTTCCTTCTTTACGGCCGTGAGCGTTCCTCCTTCATGGACACTATCCTCCCATATCGCGCCGATGCCTTGGAATCCATGACTCTATCTGAAGTATCCACCTATGCCGAGGAATGCCACCCGCTCGCGCCCTCTCTTACCTCGCAAGAAAAGGCCCGCCAGAAAGACTGTCACGACCGTAGCTCCACTTCGCTGTCATATTCACCTGGAATATTGGTGTGGCTCCACGTTCTCTTCACCGCTCCCGGCCTTTCCACAAAGCTGCTGCCTAAGTATGACGGTCGTTACCGGGTTCTACGTCAGACGTCCCCTGTCAATTACGTCACTGAGCCCCTTCAACCATCCACGGGCCAACGGCGCCGCGGTGGCGACACGGTTCACTTTGAACGGCTGAAACCGCACTACGACCCGTCAGTATTGCAGTTTCCTTAGGTCGCCAAGTTGGCTCCCTTTTCACCGGGGGGTAATTGTAGCGACAAACACGGACGTCAGCAAAAGGCGAGGACGAAGAGTGTTGGGGATCGTGCTCGTTCTGCTTTGAAGTTGACCGGACCGCTTTCGCGTCACTTGATTATTCTGATCAATCACTACTTGACTTGAACGTATGCTTGCAAAAATATTTTAACCGGTCAGCGCTGCAACCACTGTTGGAAATATAGCCTGTAAATAGCTGCTCGTCTTACTGACTCGTCCTTCGCGTAACATTGTGGTGGAGGTGGAACGTTCCCCGTCCTCGCCACAGAGCTGCGAAGAGGCCGCACCGTCGTCTTCTCAGCCATGGCTTCCGATGGAACCACCCTGTCGCCACCTACACCTGCGGCGCCAACCGCAACGCACGTTACGGTTCCTAGTCTCCGTGATCCTGGGACATTCTCCGCACAAAATGGCGTTGACGTCGACGACTGGCTCAGCATATATGTGTTAGCCGAAGCCACCACTGGGACCCTACCATCATGCTTGCCAATGTGATCTTTTATCTGGATGGGACACCGCGTGTCTGGTTTCGCACCCATGAGGTCGAGCTCTCCAGCTGGGACATTTTCAAAGAGAGGCTTCGCGACCTATTTGGCAACCCGTCAGGTCGCCAACAGGCTGCGCGAAAAGAGCTTGCTACACGTGTCCAGTCGTCGACCGAAGCGTGTCTCCTACATACAGGAAATGTTCGCGTTTTGCCGGAAAGTTGACGAGCACATGGCCGAGGTTGACAAGGTTGGCCATATCCTAAAAGGCATCGCGGACGACGCCTTCAATTTGCTCGTCTCTAACGATATTTCTACTGTCGACGTCATCGTCAAAGAATGCCGCCGCTTCGAGGTAGCCAAAAGCCGCCGCGTCATCCCACAGTTTTCCTGGCTCCCCAAACACCCCGGCCACGTCCTCTTGCTCCTCGCTTACCGCCACACGTCCATTTCAAGAGCACGTCACGTGTATCGTTCGCCGTGAGCCTGAAGGGGCAAGTCCGGCCCCCCTTTATCCGTGGCCCTACTATTTCCCTTATTCAAGCAGTTGTGCGGCAAGAAATTGCAAACCTTGGCATCCCTACCGCCTGCTCTGTCTCCCGTCCTGATTCGGCACCCATTCCCATGTCCACAACCTGTAATGACCAGTAATTCGCTCCCAGAACACGCAATCCTGCTGAATGGCGAACCCCAGACGACAAACGGATATGCTTCCGCTGCCACCGAGTTGGCCATGTATCCCGCCACTTCCGCAGCACCTGGATGCCGCCGTACTGGAGCTCATTCCCTCCTCCTCGCCCATTCGCCGACGCTCGCCGTTAATCACCTCGCCCTCTGTACCCTACTGCTGATGCCCCTGACAGCCGCTCCTCCGGGCCATCGACGTCGCCTCAACGCCGTCGCTCCCCGTCACCCCAACCTCGCCGCTTTTCCGCGCCCAACGCCGGACGGAAAACTTGGCCATGCAGCTTTTGGAGGTAGCACTGCATCACGTTCGTCCTGTCCAAATCCTCCGTTGACGATCCTCACGAACGCGAACCTAATTGAAGTACACGTAGATAGTGTCCCGTTGACGGCATTGATTGATACTGGAGCCCAAGTGTCAATAATGAGCACTAACCTATTTCGTCGCCTCCAAAAAAATCACCGCATATCCACGACGTGAATATTGATGAGTGGGCGAAGCACCGGAGGATCATTCGGGTAAACCAGAGCTACGTACGAGAGAGAAAGAGAGCGTGCGTCGGGAACGAACGTTCTTGTGAACCGCAGCGCCCCTACCTACGGACGAGAGAGAGAGAGAGAGAGCGCGTCGGGAATAAACGCCGTTGTGCACCGCAGCTCCCTTAGCTACGGATGAGAGAGAGAGCGCGCGTCGGGAATAAACGCCCTTGTGCACCGCAGCGCCCGTAGCTACAGACGACCGAGAGATAGAGAGAAAGCGTCCGTCGGGAACGAGAGAGAAAGAGACAGACAGACAGACAAAGAACTTTATTTGTGGTCCTGAGGAACCGCTTTAGGGTACCTCCCTTTTCAGGGAGTTCCCGTAGCCGTCGCGGGCCGCACCCACGTCGGGGTCGGAAGATCGTGGTCCTCCGCCCTGTCGCAGGCCCTCTGGACAGCCCGTAGTTGCTCTGAGAGGTCGCCGCTCTTAAGGGCTGCCTCCCAGTCCGTTAGAGTGGTAAGCGATGAGCTGCGTAACGCAGGGCATTGCCAGAGCATATGAGATAAAGAGCAGTACGCCTCCCCACAGTCTGGACAGTGGGGATCTACATTAGGCGCGAAGTGACTGAATCGGCCCCTGGAGGGGAACGACCCCGTTTGGAGCATGCGAAAGGCCGATGATTGTGGTCTAGTGAGTTTAGGATGTGGTAGCGGAAAGGCCCGCCGAGCAAGTTGATAATGTGCCAAGATTTCATGGAAGGTGAGGAGCGAATCCCTGTACAGTCCTAAGTCGCCGCCCGTGAGTCTACCGGAACCACCGCGGTGTGTTATACCTCGCGCGCAGTCATGGGCTAACTCATTGGCGTTAACAACCTCAGAGTGCACATTGATTCCCATATGGGCCGGGAACCATTTTATGATATGAAAACCAGCAGCCCCCTCGGTGCCGAGGATGGCCGCCGCCTCCTTTGATATCGAGCCGGAGGCGAACGCTCGGGCTGCAGACCTAGAGTCTGTGAAGATATGGGTACGTAGAGGGTCCTTCAGTGCTATAGCTACAGCAACCTGCTCGGCTACTGTTGCAGAAACCTTCCGCACGGATGCTGAGTTAATGAGAGAGCCATTGGAATCAACCGAAACTGCGACATAGTGATCAGAACGCCCGTACTGGGCGGCGTCAACGAAACATGCAAGATTCGGAGTGGCCGCAGCCACTTTTAATAGGGAACGAGCCCGGGCTACCCGGCGCCCTACATTGTATTGAGGGTGGACGTTACGTGGCAGGGGATCTACCTTGAACGTATCTCTGACCATTGGTGATAGGGTCGCGTTGCGCTCCATGATTTCCTGGTGACCGCATCCAACGGATTCTAGGATACGTCTCCCCGCTCGCGATGATGAGAGTCGTATTATTTGGGCCACTCGTTGGGCCTCGATCACCTCTGACAGGGTGTTGTGCATGCCTAGTTGCATGAGACGCTCGGTGCTGGTAGTGAGTGGTAAACCCAGCACGCGCTTGATGCTTTTGCGCATGAGGGCGTCGATTTTGGCCTCTTCCCGTTTAGACCAGCGCAAAGCGGAAGCTACATAGTTAACGTGGCTCATAAGAAACGCGTGGTAGAGCCTGAGGAGATTGCTTTCACTTAAACCCCCCCGGCGGTTCGAGACCCTGAGGATAAGCCTAAGCATATTCTCCGTCTTGGTGGTGATGCGGGCTATAGTCTGTGAGTTGCCCCCGAGTGATTCCAGCAAGAGTCCGAGGACCCGGATGGTATCCACTCTGGGGATTTGTTCTCCGTTCCTCGTATAGACGGCTATGGGAACTTGATCTAAGGGTGTGGAGCACCTAACCCCCCGTCTGGTGGGCCTATACAATAGAAGTTCGGACTTGGTTGGTGACAGACTCAGGCCCGTGTCTAGTAGGAAGTGTTCTGTGATGTCGAGCGCCTCTTGGAGCGCACTCTCAACTGCAGCGTCAGACCCTCCCATGCACCACACGGTAATATCATCCGCGTAGAGGGCGTGACCAGTTCCTCTTACTGTGGTCAGTCTTTCCGAGAGGCCCTTCATGGCGATGTTAAACAGTAGGGGAGAGATGACCGCCCCTTGCGGAGTGCCTCTCGCTCCCAATGTAAATTCTTTGGATTTGACCTGCCCTATTTTGACAGTGGCCTTGCGATCCCTGAGGAAGGAGCTAACATACGCATGGAATCGTGACCCCAGGCCCAGGTCCGAGATCGCGTCTAGCACGAACCGGTGCGAGATGTTATCAAAAGCCTTGGACAAGTCTAGAGCCAGGATGCCCCTAGTGTCTCTAGTGTCATCATCAAGGATTTGCCTCTTTATAAGCAGCATGACGTCCTGTGTGGAGAGTGCCGGCCGAAAGCCGACCATGTTGTGAGGGAATAACTCATTAGTTTCTATGTGCTTAGATATACGGTTATGAATGGCATGTTCGGCCACCTTGCCTACGCAGGACGTAAGTGAGATGGGCCGCATGTTCTCCGGCGCAAGAGGTTTGCCTGGCTTCGGGATGAGCACCACTGAGGCTGTCTTCCAGGAGTCGGGGACGAGGCCCGTTTCCCAGATTTTATTGACTTCCTCGGTGAGCAACGCTACTGAATGTCCGTCCAAGTTTCGGAGGAGCTTATTGGAGATTCCATCCGGGCCCGGTGCAGAGCGACCGTTGAGCGTTTGGAGCACCTCCCAGATTTCGGATTCTGTGAAGGAGGCGTCGAGCTCCCCCACTGCGCCCCCCCGGTAACGAGGATAATCCCCGTCACAGGAGGGGCCCAGCGGGAGATACTTTTCGGCCAACTCTTGCAGGAGGACGTGTTCAAATACGCCCGCCGCCTTTTGATTGTGAACTATGCGATCAATGGCTAGTCTTTGATTGCTTTTGCTTTGCGAATCGTCGAGTAAGTGCTTGAGGAGGTTCCATTTTCCCCCGGTTCTCATCTGCCCATCAACCGAGGAACACACTTCGTTCCATTGTTGTTTGGACAGTTCGATTGAATGAGCTTCGATTGCACGATTGAGCTCCGCAATTTTCTTGCGCAGTCGGCGATGGAGTCTGTGCGTTCTCCAGCGGGCCAGGATGGAGTTTTTGGCTTCTAGGAGGTGCGCAAGGCGCGCGTCCATCCGATCAACTTTTAGGTCGGTCATAACCACCTTGGTCGCAGCTTGTACGTCCTTCTGTAGTCTTGTGAACAGACTATCGAGATTATCGTAGTCGGTCTGGTCCGCTTCCCGCAATTTCCGGAAGGCATCCCAGTCCGTCACTTTAAATTCCCTGGTAGGGGCTGCGCTAATTGTTAGGGTAATCTCCACAATGAAGTGGTCGCTACCCAGATTCTCTTGCAAATTTCGCCATCCTGCTCCGGGGGCGTTCTTGACGAACGCCAGGTCCGGAGTGGTATCTCGGACTACCGACGTGCCGATTCGCGTCGGATATTGAGGATCCGTAATCAATTCCAGTGAGCAGTCAGAAACTGCCTGGACTAGGAGATTGCCCTTAGTGGAGTTGCGGGGATATCCCCAGGAATCGTGGGGTGCATTGAAGTCACCCGCTATCACTATGGGGGCCCCCTTGGTAAGGGCCACCGCCTTTGTCATGATCGTGGCGAATGCCTGCCGTTGATCCGACGGCGAGCTGTATATGTTTAAAAGGAAAACACTGCTCTTAAGCCAATTGTTAGGGATAATTTCGACCATAATGATCTCCACCCTGGTTTTGCCAAGTGGTAATTTGTGTACTTGGAAGGAGCACTTCCGTGCGACCAAGGTTGCTAAGCCCCGCTTTCCCTCCTCCCGTATCGATACGACCCGGTATCCCGGCAAAGTAGGCGTGTCATCGAGAGTTTCTTGTAAAAGAATTACGTGCGGTTTGACCGCCTGTGCCGAAACGAATTGCTGCAGCGGAGCTTTGCGCCGTTGGAAACTAGCGCAGTTCCACTGCCACACAACCAGCTTATTTGAATTGACCGCCATGGTGATTGCCTTGGATTGGCCATTCCACCGTATTGTTGACGGGGGAGGCGCTTGCGGGTAAAGGTGCCCGACTGGGCTCTCTCGAAGGCTGCCTAGCCGTAGCTAACGCGGCCTGTCCGCTTTCCAGGGACGCCATCCTTTTAAGGAGGGCGGTCACGCTTTCAGTGAGCTGCTGGATTGCGCGCTGCATGCTTTCTAGGCCTTTGTTATTCGACTCGGTTTCCATAGAGTCAGCGTCCCCCTCTGGGGGCGTGGCCCTACGTTTACTCGAGCGCGCCTGTGGCTCCCCTGTTGGGGGCACCTGTTGCTTCTCGGCTTGCGAGGGGTAAGAATTACGGAGCGACTCAAAGTCGGCCCTCATCTGCTTCATTTCTGCTTTGAGTCTAGCGTTCTCTTGCATGAGTTGAGCGACTCTGGGATCTACTTTATGCTCCGGCAATGCTACCTGCGTTACCTTTGGAGCCGGCGTCGTCTGCTTCGGCTTGACACGATCGGCCCAGGTGGGCGTTTCCCGGATCCGCACCCGGGAGGTAGAGCGCCCTCGGGAACGAGAGCGCCCTCTGGAGAGGCTGCGTTGTCTACCAGTTGGCGTGACGGAGCGCTCCCTCCTGGGGGCTCCCGCCGCGCTGGAGTCACGTTGCCGGTTCTGCTTGGCCAGCTGTTGCTGCTGGGGCTTGTTCTTTGCGCGCTTGCGGCGCCGCCGGCGTCTTCGTACGACGTATGGGACTTGAAAGCGCTGCTTACACGTTTTGTCCGCCGTAAGATGCGCGCCCCCGCAGAGGGCGCACACCGGCGAACACTGGTGGTCATCGGGTGGGGAGGCTAGTCCGCAGCCTCGGCAATCCTTATTGGTGGGGTTGGGACAGACGTCCGCACGATGTCCCAAACCGCCACACGCGTAGCACACCTCGGTTTGGCGTTTGTACAGCGTGCAGCGCAGAAGGCTGACGCCGCACATGACATAGTTAGGCACTGTCATGCCGTCGAAGAGGACGACCACTGTTGTGGTGTTCTTGATGCGTTTGATTTCCAGAGCCTTCGGGTTGCGGTGGTTGACGATCATGCGCTGGAGTTGGGTCTCGCTGATGTCTGCGTCGATCCCTCGTATGATCCCTTTGCAGGTGTTGTCTGGGGCCGCGATGTATGCGGCCACCTTGTATAGTCCTTCGCTTATGCGGATTTGCTGGATCCCTGCATAAGCGGAGGCGTTCTTCTTCTCCGGGGTAGAGACGACGAGAACGTTTTGCGTGAAATTAGGGCAAACTATGTCGCCCTCGGTTTCTGTGGGGGCTAGTGCAGCCGCCATGGCCAAGGCTTGAGCCAGCCTGATTTGGCTTACTTTCTTGACGTTCAACCCGTCCCTTGGGCGGACAATAATTCTTATGTGCTCCCTCGGTAGTCTAGGGAGCCTCGACGAGGCTGCGAGGCGTTGCAGCACGCCTTGCGGGGCAGCCGTGCGGCAGCCGCCCTTCGAGCTCACGTAGGATTTATTGCTCGTTGAAACTTGTGTTTCTTTCCGAGTTTTCTTATTCTTGCCCAACGCTGTCGTCCAGCCTGGGCTGTTGGCTTCTTCGGAGGAGATGTCCTCTCCTACAACCATTTCTACTTCGGGCATAATGCCCCTCTTCGTCGGGTTAGGCCTAAGCCTACCCGCGCCTAGCTTCGAAGCGGCGTGATCGACACAAAAAGTTCCACAATTTCTGCACAAGGGCCACTCACCGAAGGAAGTCCTCAGAAGAAACCCTGACGAATGACGTGCATGTCAGCGATAGGTGACACCAAAAACAGACCGAAAACATTAACGAAAGCGGGAGCCGATCTTTCCACGTCCGCACTAGTCGGCGCCTTCTTCTTCCTCCTTCAGAGAAAGAGAAACGAACGCATTCGGGTAAACCAGAGCTACGGACGAGAGAGAAAGAGAGCGCGCGTCAGGAACGAGCGCTCTTGTGCACCGCAGCGACCCTAGCTACGGACGAGAGAGAGAGCGCGCGCGTCGGGAACGAACGACCTTGTGCACCGCAGCGCCCCTAGCTACGGACTAGAGAGAGAGAGAGCGCGTCGGGAACAAGAGAGAAAGTAGGGTGCCTCGATGCCCAGCGCCGCCGTCCAGGGTGGAGACAACCTCGCTGGCGCCGCCATATTGTGTCACACGAGCTGAGACTAGAGTGTACTAGACAATGGTCGAGTGGGCCGAACGGCGCTCTCCCGCTGAGGCGCCGCGTGTGGAAAAATTATGCGAGGGCGCTGCGAGCGAACTGGATTGGGGCGGAAACGCGCTCCGCGGCATATTCAACGTACTTTCGCTGCGGGCGCCGAGGCCGATTGCGCATAGTAGCTCTTAAAATAGTGCTTTATTTCAACTGCAAATTTATGCTTACACCATTTTGCCAAACATATATATTTGAGGCATGGATTACACAGCACGACGTCTTCAATTTTGCTGTCGTTGTCAAACGCGTCGTCTGCTAGCGAGCGCGCGTTCGATACGTGGACGCTGGCGGACGCCCAGTTTTTCTCGGAGAACGTCTGTGCAGTACATTTTTTTTTTATGTTTAGTTGCTTTGGTGAGCCCATGACTCTTGACGGCCGGTACCAAATGTAGTTTTAGCCAGGTGAACTGCTGTTTTTACCACTGTCTTCTAAAAGTAACTGGTATCTCTGCAACATGAAGCTACGTAATTTTATTATTGATATCGTGTCATTTTACGCACGCTTCTTGTTGGTGGATTTTTATCAGGGAAAATCATCGAAGAAAACAGCATTAGAGTGAAATAAACTAGGTTTAATAACTGCGTGGCGCGAAGAATGACCAATGTATTTCTAGATAATTAAATCGAAGGGTACATAGACATATATGTTCACGATATATATATATATATATATATATATATATATAAGGAAAAATAACAAATAGTCTAAATGCACGAATTGAAAAAGCGAGAACTCCCGACCGGAATAAGCGCACGTGTTTGCTGTAACACACTTATTAGGGTATACTGCACATAAAACTCTCATTCGCAGAAATAATATCCAAAACAGCGTATATATATATATATGTGTGTGTGTGTGTGTGTGTGTGTGTGTGTGTGTGTGTGTGTGTGTGTGTTTGGGTGTGTGTGTGTGTGTGTGTGTGTGTGTGTGTGTGTGTGTGTGTGTGTGTGTGTGTGTGTGTGTGTGTGTGTGTGTGTGTGTGTGTGTGTGTGTGTGTGTGTGTGTGTGTGTGTGTGTGTGCGCGCGCGCGCGCGCGCGCGCGCAAGTGTTGTTGATATACTGTACGACGCCGAATAGTCGTTTCCGTTCGAATGTAACGCATAACAGCACTGTTGAAGCCTCAAAGGTGAGGGACCGATGGAAGTGAGGACTGTTAGTGCTGCCGGATGATAGTGCTGCCGGAGAGTCGTGGTTGTTGCGCAGAGGCGCAGTTTCTGAGAGAATTAACATATTCTAGTACACTCTACTGAGACTCAGCTACGCTTGCGTTCATAAAGTGTTACTCGCGGCGCGCTTCCAAGTGCTTTGCCTTGATGAGGATTTTTTTATCGGTGTCCCATCTGCATATCTGTATAACCAATAGCCGTTAACTCGTCGAAGGTCGAAGACGTAAATGTATGGCGCCAGGAACATGCCCGAAGTTGCCTAATTCAATCACATTTAATATGCCGTGTGTATGGTTAAAATACGCACTTTTTTGCGCTTTGATGCTTGGTATATAAGGTTTGCGACCCCCTGTGTGTGGAAGTTTTTCTTTTTCGCTGTTGTATTTTGGTTTACACGTCACGCCTCCTTTACCGTAGCCAGCCACTCGCGCACGGCGGTTAGTTTCCCTTGCGTTGCGCGTGCTCTTCGCGTTCGTTGCAATTATTTGACGATATCTACGCGCAATTTTTGCTTTTTTTTGCCCACAAAACTGTGTGCTGACAGGATTAAGCTGGTGTAAAAATAACTGCGATGTGAAAATAA
The DNA here is from genome assembly GCF_013339745.2 of Dermacentor silvarum. NCBI lineage: Eukaryota > Metazoa > Arthropoda > Arachnida > Ixodida > Ixodidae > Dermacentor > Dermacentor silvarum. The sequence continues at coordinate 77,460,400 of NC_051158.1, forward strand.
GGTTTAGTTAGTGCTGTAGATAAAAATGTAACGTAACTTGTCTGTGTCAATCTTGCGTAGTACACACAAGAATTCAAACGATGCACAAAATACATTTACTTATAATGTCTAGTACAATCAATCATGAAAGAGATATGTACATGAAAAATTATATGTACTGTGTGGCGCCTGAAGGTTATGTTGGAAGACGAGATAAAAAATTAATTCGCAAGGTAGGCTCGACACACAATTCGGGATAGAGAGTTTTTTTTTTATTTGTTCATTACATGGGGGGGGGGTTCAAGTGAGTACATCAACCTTATTACACACAATATAAATCGAAAACAAGAATGCAAACAAGAAAACGCAACCGCGGGTAATATTAATCAAGATATCCAGCCAGATATCCAGCCAGAATACATACATCAGCTACCATCGAATACGTCGCATCAGCCAAACACATCGATGGCGAGTACAGAACATTTCATACATAACCATTAGAACACTGATAACTACATTGAAAAAATAAACAACACTGCATACATATCACGTACAAAAACCGTAAATGAAACTAAGACAGTCAAATACAGATTAGCAATCTTTTTCACTTCGAAAATATAGTCCATGATGATTTAGGGCTGTTGACTTTAACAGACGGCGCCCATCCTGTCGATTTCCCTCGTACTGGTCCTCTTCAAAGTGTTTCTAAGTACAGGTAAAACAACAAAAGTGATTATTGATATGAAAAGTTGCCTTGTAAATACAGAGAACCCATTACAGTGCTTAAAAATAAATTTTAGCAGAAGCAATGCTGTATTACCTCGCTTCACACGTTTAGAAGAAATGCACAGGCTACAACAGACACCATGCCAGAAAGCGCCGAAACATTTTGGTTCCATGATGCCCCTTAACTCTACTACACCTGGGCATACCGTGCACAGGCATTTAAAGACCGTCACAGTACCCACTACGATCGGGAATGAGCACGAATGACCATCGGCTTACGATCACCACGCTACAAATATGCACAAGTCTAAAAAATCAGCTATGTAACGTAACACCCTGAAGTCCGCAAGATATCTCCTGAGAAATCAGAGCAAATCACAATGTTTCGCTTACCACGTACAAAACAGCCACCCTCCCCAGACGAAGCACTGCGTATTTTAGTTCCAAATAACCAGTACCGAAAAAAGAAAAAAAAAGAAACAAGAGACACACACGATGTGTGCTTCCCGTGAAAAAGGAAAATAGGTGGCTTACGTGACGATTCGTAGCTAATGTAAGACTATTTCGCGGCTAAGCATCTTCGTCAGTCCTTAAAATAAGGGTACAGACTGCGCCCATCAAAACGAAAAAAGCCTATGCGACGCGCGCTCGCAAACCATACGCTACTCAGACAGCATCGGTGCAGTGCTTACTTAGTTCGTGAGCGAACGTAGGTACGTGAGCGAGGATCAGAGAATACTTTCTTATTTAAATGAAAAACACGGTGCGGTAGTCTAAACATTCTTGACACTTACCTCGCAAATGCAGGAGTTATCCGTTGCCTTCCAGTGATCGCGCTTTACTTGGGCTTCCCATCTCTTCCGTCACTCTGGGTCCCGGGGGAAGCGAAAACAACGCAGTTCTTTACGCGTCAATCCGGCGCACTTGGGAACACAACAGCCCGTCATGTCGACACGATGCACTTGATAGCTTGTCAGTCATGCGGCTGAACACTGTCTAGCAAGTAGAAGCGTCCGCGAAGCATCCGCGCGCACTGTGCCTCGAACTCAGCACCGGCACCAAGCAATCGCAACGGCTCGCTGTGACACAATATGGCGTCGCAGCGAGAAAGCGGCGGCGCGGGGACGGTCAAAGGTTGGCACCACCCTGAACGGCGGCGCTGGCATCGAGGCACCCTAAGAGAAAGAGCACAGCTGCGCCTCTAGCTGGAGCGGCGAGTACTAGCATGGGTACGATGGCGCGACGAGGGACAAGGCCCGACCATAAGGAGCTTCGCCCCTAAAAAGTTCTTACGCCTTCCGCATACCCCTGACGGCAACAGTGGCGCCTTCGGAGACGCTTACTCGAGGCGTACGCGTCGCCAATGGCGCCACTGTTGCCGTCAGGGGTATGTGCACTGCTCGCATTGAAATTGCTGTGTGCCAAGTTCCAGTCCTGTTCACCGTGCTGACCAGTTGCGCTCATGACCTAATCTTCCGGCTCGACTTTCTGACGACGCATTCTGCCCTCATCGACTGTTCCACGGGTACGCAGTGCCTCAAGCTTCCTCTTCTTTCAGACGTTCGCCCCAAACAACCAAACACCCTCTGCACTACAGCGTTTGTTCGTTTACCTCCAAAAAGTCCTAGCCTTCGTCGAATTGGCCTCAGCGGCAACCGTGCTTGATGGTGACTATGTCGTCGCACCTATTCGTGATGTCCTCCTGGCGGGCGACATCTCTGTGCCACACTCCGTCGTTACCCTTGCCGCTAATCGGATGTGTCTCCCCGTACTCAATTTTGGCTTGACGAAGCAAGTGTTACCTGAAGGCATAGCAGTGGCCACGCTCCGGTCAGTGACAGACGACCACGTCACTGCTTTTGCAGCCGATGCGTCTCCAGATCCTCCTGATTTCCCGCAGGTTGCCTTGAACCTCGACGGCCCATTACGTCCCATGGTCGCTCCGGACCTCGCACCTGACCAAGCAGCCGCCCTACGTCGCCTTTTGCTTTCCTACCGCGACATATTTGACACTGACAATCGCCCACTTGGTCAGACGTCCCTTGTTAAGCATCGGATAAACACTGGTGATGGTGCTCCCATTCACCGCCGACCGTATCGCGTGTCCACAGCAGAGCGGCAAGTTATTCAGCAGGAAGTAAACAAGATGCTCGCCAAAGGCATTGTTGAGCCCTCGTCGAGTCCTTGGGTGTCGCCGGTCGTGCTCGTCAAAAAGAAAGATGGCACGTGGCATTTCTGCCTTGATTACCGCCACCTAAACCGCATCACTAAAGGCCGGAATACAAGGAGCGAATAACCGACGTCCGAGCGAAGAACTTCGTCGGGCGGCGAACGTCCGACGGCCGGCGTCAAGAAATTTGCCGTCCGCAGCCGATCTGCCTGTCCAAACATTTTCGTCGGGCGAACTCCGCCGCCGGAAGCGTCTAGCGCGCAACGGTGGACGACAGCCAATCAGGAGGCACTAGTTCCGGTCGCAATGCATGCTGGTGTTTCGCGCGCGCGCGCCTTTTCGCGTCGTCTGCAATCGCGTTGGTGTTGCCGTGTCTGCATGTCTCTGCACCGATTGAGTAGTTCCTAGTATGATCTCTCAGGAATCGCGTTGTATTTGTACCTTCCATATCCGCTGATCTGCGAGGAAAGAAACAAGCAGTGCAAGCTCTCTACAACAACCTTCAACAGAAATCTTCTGATCTCAGACGCAACATGCTGTCGTCATGCCTATCTCCTGACTTCCCCGATAGATGGCGCTGGCATCGGATATTTTTGGACGCGTTCGAAACGAGAAGCGATCTCGAAAACTACTCAAGGTTATCCATAATACTCTGTCGTCGAAGCGGCCTGAGACTAAGCGAAAGCCGTTTACGCAGTCATTTGCTACCAACGAAGTGAATTCTACAAGGACAACGCCAAATTCAGTTCGAAGCGGGCGGCCGGGACCGCCGCCAACACGGCGGCCAACGCGCGGCGGCGTTCGCCGCATGTATCGCGACACAGCGAACATCCTGCGTCGTGTCGCCGCGTCGTTACTTGACGCGTGAAGTTCGTCGAGAAAGTTCGCTCCATGTATCCCGGGCTTAAGAAGGACGTTTACCCTTTACGACGAATCGACGACGCTCTTGAATGTCTTCGCGGTGCCAAATACTTTTTGTCCATCGACCTTCGATCTGGTCATTGGCAGATTTCCATCGATGAGCAAGATTAAGAAAAGACAGCTTTCGTCACTTCACATGGCCTCTACCAATTTAAGGTTATGCAGTTCGGTTTATGCAATGCCCCCACCACGTTCGAACGGATGATGAACTCTCTGCTTCAAGGTTTCAAATGGTCAACTTGCCTTTGTTACTTCGACGACGTCCTTGTGTTTTCTCCTGCATTTGAGACGCACCTTGAGCGCGTCGCAGCTATCCTTGACGTCTTCCGCAAGGCTGGGCTCCAATTAAACTTATCGACGTGCCACTTCGAGCGCCGACAGATTACAGTGCTAGGCCATCTCGTCGATGCTTGCGGAGTACAACCCGACCCGGAGAAGGATCGAGCAGTAATGGCTTTTCCTGTCAAAGACGTCCGTAGTTTTGTGGGGCTCTGTTCCTATTTCAGACGGTTCGTGAAAGATTTCGCAGCAATCGCTCGACCACTCCCTAAACTTCTGAAGAAACACGTGCCTTTTACGTGGGGTTCCCCCCAGGCTGCCGCATTTTCACGCCTAATCGCGATTCTGACCAATCCACCGATCTTGGCCCACTTTGATCCGTCCGCACCTACTGAGGTCCGAACCGATGCCAGTGGTAATGGGATCGGCGCCGTCTTAGCACAACGCCAACACGAGCACGACCGCGTTATAGCCTACGCTAGCCGGCTTCTGACAACTGCAGAGCGCAACTATTCGATTACCGAGCGCGAATGTCTTGCTCTCGTCTGGGCTGTTTCAATGTTTCGCCTATATTTATATGGAAAGCCCTTCTCAGTAATCACAGACTCTCATGCGCTCTGTTGGCTTTCGTCGCTCAAGGATCCTACTGGGAGGCTCGGTCGTTGGGCTCTCCGACTACAAGAATATCCCTACACAGTGACGTACAAGTCGGGACGCCGACACCAGGACGCAGATTGCTCTCGCTAGCCAGTCGAAGACCCGACCTCTACATCTGATACTGATACCGACCCCTGCGTTCTCTCTGTTTTTCCACTGCTCCATGTCGCCGACGAGGAGCGCAGTGACCCGTTCTTGCGTATCATTGACCGCCTGGAATCGTCACTTGACAACTGTTTCCTTCGCTTATTCACACTTCAAGGTGGCGTACTCTATCGCCACAACGTTCACCCCGATGGCCCAGCATTACTCCTTCTGATCCCTAAACACTTTCGCTCGGCTGTTCTCCACGAACTTCACGACCTCCCCACTGCCGGTCACCTTAGTGTGTCACGTACCTACGACCGGATCTGCCGACGCTTCTTTTGGCCAGGGCTTGCTCGCTCCGTTCGAAGATACGTAGCTGCGTGTGAGAAATGCCAGCGACGTAAGACACCATCGACGCTCCCTGCTGGATACCTTCAACCATTCGACATTCCCGCGGAGCCATTCTTTCGCGTTGGTTTAGACTTACTTGGTCCTTTTCCTCCTTCTACCTCTGGGAACAGGTGGATCGCTGTGGCCACAAATTACGCCACGCGCTACGCCATCACCCGAGCGCTCCCTACAAGCTGCGCCACAGATGTCGCCGATTTTCTTCTACGCGACGTGGTTTTATTACATGGAGCTGCGCGACAACTTCTCACAAACCGTGGCCGGACATTCCTATCAAAAGTTATCGCGGGCATCCTGCAGTCCTGTGCCACGAGGCACAAGCTGTCCACATCATACCATCCGCAAACAAATGGCCTCACGGAGCGTCGCAATCGCACTCTCATAGACATGCTCGCGAAGTATGTCTCTGCAGACCACACAGACTGGGACCTCGCTCTACCGTTTGTCACGTTTGCGCACTCCTCGCGCTACAACGCAGCCGGTTATTCCCGGTTTTTCCTTCTATTCGGCCGAGAACCAGCACTGCCCCTCGACACAACCCTCCCTGTTCACGCGGCACCGACCAGTGATTACGCACTTGACGCCATCGCCCGCGCTGCCCACGCAAGGGAAATATCCCGTGACCGCCTTCTAACTCCCAAGAGAGTCAAAGGCATTTGTACGACCGGCGACACCGAGACTTGCCCTTCCCGCTTGGTTCTTTGGTGCTTGTATGGTCTCCGTCGCGTCAGGTCGGCCTGTCAGAAAAACTGCTGTCTCGTTACACAAGCCCATACCGAGTGATTCGTGCCGTGACTCCCGTCACCTACGAGATAGCCCCTGATGCCCCATCTGCTTCCCAGTGCAGTGATATCGTGCACGTTACACGACTTAAGCAGTAGCACCCTCCCAGTGATGCCATTTAGACGATCCGGGACGTCGCTTCTGCCGCCGGGGAATTATGCTACACGCGTGTCGTATTAGATTGTTTGAACCAGGCGCGCGGGCGCCATCACTCGAGAAAAGGGGAAGAAGAACGAGCTGGGCTCGCACGGTGAATCGAACCCGTCAGCGCTGCGACCGCTGTTGGAAATATAACCTGTAAATAGCTGCTCGTCTTACTGACTCGTCCTTCGCGTAACAATATTAACCTTTTCCCTGCCTTGGACAAGCTTGGTTCATCTACGCTTTTCTGGTAAAAAAGATCAAAGACGAGCCATGTTTGTCGACTGTACTTTTACTGCGTTAACATTGTTAGGATACTTCACCCACTATCCGAGGGCTACTATCTATGCAACTATGTTTGTATCGAGCCGTTTTCCCGTCTACCTGGGTCGCTCAATAGTCCGATATTGAATGGTTACCGCATCGAGCTCGTAACAGGGTTTTAAAGCACCCATCGGACCAACTTAGATCATTGAGTATGTGCCAACGTGTTCATACGTACCGCACTTAAACGAACCTTGTTGGATCATAGTCGGTCACAATAGGTCACATGGGTCACTGTGGATGCGGGACTGGGTAGGCACCGCTGTTCAAAGAAACTTTTTCAGACCGAGTTGGGGCACTAGGTATGTGCCATTCGGCCCGTTCTGGTCTTCAATGAACCTCTTTGAAGCCAACTTAGGTCACTGAGTATGTGCCCGTAGGTGCATGTCGCTAACCAAGAATATGCCACTGGGAACGTACCGCTCTAATATGACCTAAAAAGATTTCTCCGATGCTGAGCGGAATCAAACCCACGTCAAATTTTTTTCTGCTGGACAGAAACCCGATGCATTAGCAGGCTGCACCACAGATTCAATGGCCATGTGCGGCTTTCAATGTGTGTGTGTGGCAGTGAAGTGTGTGTGCGGCAACGAAGGAACAATTCTCAGCGTTATCAGGCATCCGAGCGCCGCGCTCTTTATCTTGGAAGCCCCGTGCGGACTTCTCCACAGTGCTACTAGATGGCGTAGCCTGTCAAGAAAGAAGCGCGGGAGAGGGGCCTGGTCGCCACATGACGCGTTTCTAAGCGCTCACATGCACCGGCGCACCATGGATTTCGGAGGCCACGTGCAGGCATGGCGGCAGCGGTGACAATGGCGTCACGTGTTCTTAGTGAAGCGCGAAAGACGAGTCACGCTGCAGTACACGCTTCATACGTAACTCGTTTGGACGGCAGCAATACGTAATGGCGGTGCATTTGTTTAATGCTAACGCATTACCGTTAACACTCATCGTGCGCTGGATTCGGTGGATCTCACTGATTCGTCCGTCAGCGCCGAAAACGCACTGCAGGAAAGCCAACTTACACAATGGAACTATCTGCGCATCTGCGCACACAATAGAACAACGGCACACAACATACGTATTGTAGGACACTACAGTTTATATTCGCAGTTGTACCGATAAGAACAATGGGAACTGCAACGCCACGCTACCCAGACGAACTGTATATATTTGCATTCCATTACGCGCGTCACGCAGTGCATTCCCGCTCGTCACCATGGGTTGGCCGCGGGTGCAGCGCACGGCAGAAGAGGCTCCTGTACGCGACCGTAAGCGCGACCACGATCGTGCCCATAAAGCCGATGCCGTGTACCGGCAACGGCAGAGCCTCTGACCGTCTACACAGCGATCACAAGGCAATACTGTGCAAATGTAGAGCTGTCCGTGAAAGTGTGACTGTGTGCGTGTAATCAACGGCTGCTTTATGTAAAACAAAGGTTATGCAACTTAACGAAATGTGTCTTCATTCAACTTCAACGTTCAAAAAATACAATCCTAAACAAGCAGTGAAATCACATATGCATCGCATCGGGTCGCTCAACATTTCTTGGGTTCTTTGCGTGGTCGTCGGCTTTGGACTTGGATTCAGTTTGCATGGGAGAAAGCTTCGCGTTCAACCATCTTTCTTTAAGAAAGGGGCTTTGATTTTATTATAAATTATTCTCAATCCTGAAATAATGTCAGCAGTGGTTGACTCAACATTAATAACTGAGGCACCTTTCAGTTCCGGCCAACTGCAACCTACAGCAACAAACTTCTTTGATGTATAAATGAAACAAAATTAGAGCATCAACAGCATTTTATATTGTGCTGTAATTACGAGCCGGGTTTTCCAACTAGCCACTTCAGCTTCATAAAGAATGCTTTGAATTTCCCGTCATGGTTGCTCAGTTTCCGCACCATCAATTCTGTCTGTCGACGTTAGCTCCACACTGTTGCCCTCTGAGAGGCAGCGCCTACTGGCCCTGATACATTAGTTTGAGGATTGCTTTTCGACGACGTCCATGGTCAAGCAGACAGCTTTCACAAAGCATCAGATAATTACGGAAGATGCCAGGAGACCGATTCGACAGAACCCCTGCCATGTGGCTCCGAGGGAACTTGATGAAATACAAAAGCAGGTGAATAGAATGCTCGAGTGTGATGTGATACAGCCTTCGAAGAGTCCATTTGTACCCCCCGTGGCACTGGTCAAGAAAGAAGACGGCAGCTTGCATTTGTGTATTGCTTACCGCCAGTTAAATCAGGTAACAAAGAAAGACGTCTACCCATTACAAGGCATGAACGAGAAGAAAAGGAACCGAGGGGCCCGATTTTTATTAATCGTATCATAAGAAGCCAACAAACAATGACACCAAGGACAACACAGGGGAAATTACTTGTACTTACTCATTGAATTAAATAAATGAAAAGGTAATGGAAATGAAAATGGATGAAAAAAATGTCACAGTTTCGCCCGAAGGGCGAAGCAATGAATGCGATAGCAACACAGCAATGTCATACGAAGTAAGGTGAGTGGCTTTGGTAGCAACAACACGCAGAACTGTTGTCGACGCCATCGGCGTTTTGCCCGCGTTAGCTCAAAATGCGTGCGGCGTTGGTGACTGTTGCTGGAGCCTCTGATATAAATAGGCACTTGGTGCCGCAGCTAAACGTCGCCTCCCTTCCTTCCCCCTCCCCCATGGCCTCTCGCGCGTCTGAAGAAGGCGCGTTTGCTCTACATATATGGTGATTGTAAAGGAGAAACGAGACGCCTACTTCTGCAGCCCTTAAGCGAGCACGGCGCAGAACGCGCGTTTGTTCTCCGCCGTGCGTTCGCTCCCCGTGAAAGACGCGCCTCTCGCGCCCTTTCACTCGCACATACAGCGTTCGGCGGCGCGCGGCGACGATTTCATCTCCAAATGACGTCATACGGAACCTCACGGCGACGGCGACGGCGACGGCGACGCCGACGGCGACGGCGACGCCGACGGCAGAAATCTGCTTTTGAGTGTCCATATAATTGCTATCGCAATAAAACAACTGTCCGCAGGTGGGGAACGAAACCACGTCTTCGCATTACGCGTGCGATGCTCTCACCATTCAGCTACCGCGGAGCTGTTTTCCTATCCACTTTCTGGGGTATTTATGTTTTACAACTAGAACTAACCCTGGGAGTGTTATCCAGCGCCAGGATTGTCAGTGGTGGCGCTGGCTAACACTCTCAGGGTTAGTTCTAGTTGTAAAACGTAAATACCCCAGAAAGTCAATGGGAAAACAGCTCCGCGGTAGCTCAATGGTGAGAGCATCGCACGCGTAATGCGAAGACGTGGGTTCGTTCCCCACCTGTGGACAGTTGTTTTTTCATTCATTTTCAATACCTTTTCATTTCTTTAATTCATTTAGTAAGTACAAGTTTTTTTCCCTGTGTTGTCCTTGGTGTCATTGTTTGTTCGCTTCTTATGATATCACTACAAGGCATAGACGATTCACTAGACAGGTTGCGCCACGCCCGTTATTTTTCGTCCTGGGACTTATGCAACGAATATTGGCTATTGGCAGGTAGAAGTCGATGATAGTGATCGTGAGAAAACAGCATTCGTGATGCCCGGTGGCCTTTATAAATTCAAGGTGCTCCCTTTCGATTCGTATTCAGCGCCAGCCACTTTTCGGCGTCTAATAATCACTGTACTTTCCCGTATAAAGTGGCAAACGTGCTTGGTGTACATACATGACGTGATCGCGTTTCAGCTATATTTGAAAAGCACTTCAACCGGCTACTGGCTGTTCTTAAAGACATGCGCTCAGCTGGCCTTACGCTAAAGTCAGCAAAAATGTCATTTTGCATTTAACAAAATTCAATTCCTATGCCACGTAGTACAGCTCTCTGGCCTGACCCAGGCAAAGTATACATGCTGTCACGAATTCCCCCACACGATCTGACAAGAAGGCCGTGAGACGCTTCTTGGACCTGTGTTCCTGTTACCGACGGTTTATTGTGGTATTTTCATGTAGTGCCTCACCGTTGATGCGACAAACACGAGAGGATGTTCGCTTTGTGCAAATGGAATTTAGCGAGTCATGTCAACGTCTGCAAACGCCCCCACTTCTTCTACACTTTGTACAGGATACCCTGACAACACTTTATACCAACGCGAGCCATATAGGTTTGGATTGCATGCAGGTGCAGCGGGAAGACGGCTCCAAAAAAAGTGATAGTCTACGTCAGCAGAACTCTCTCGCGCACTGAGGAGAACTACTACACTAGGGAGAAGGAATGCTTCGCCGTAGTGAGCACTTTGATCGTATTTCGCCCTCACTTATACTGCCGTTGATTCAACGTGGTCAGCGACAAACATTCTCTGTGTTGGTTGACTAACTTAAAAGATCCATCCGGCCGATTGGCGCACTGGAGTCTCAGGCTTAAGGAGTTAGACATGGTCGTAGTATACAAGTCAAGGAAAAAGCACACTGACAGCGACTGCCTTTCTCGGTCGCCAATCGGTCCCTCTGTCACCAAGAATAAGGACATGGACGCTGACTTCTTAAGAGTTACCGATACAAGTACCATTTCATGGCCGCAGCGTGACAACCTATATAACTGCTTCCAGTTATTGATTTCTTGGAAGGCCGAGCGAAAGACGTGCCGCGACTGTTTTCAAGACAACTGGTATCATTTTGTTTAAGGGGCAATGTTCCCTATAATAAATTTTCTCCAACGGGCAGCACCTACTTACTGGTCCTTACTACTTACTTACTTACTTACTTACTTACTTACTTACTTACTTACTTTCCTTCGCAACAATATTCTTGCAGCGTGTCATGATGAGGCCACCTCAGGTGGTCTAGGCTACTCACGAACATCGTCCCGGCTGCGACGCACGTTTCATTGGCCGAAGTCCCAGTCGCTGTTAAACATCGCGTACGCGCTTGTCCTGACTACCAAAGACACAAAGCGCCACCCGACAAGCAAATTGGTCTCCTACATTCTGTTGAGGTGCCGGGAACGCCATTCGCCCAAATTGGCATGGATCTTCTTGAAACATTTCCTAATTCTACTGCAGGGAACAGGTGGATTATTGTCGCTACCGATTAGCTCACCTGGTATGTGGACACTAAAGCTACCCAGTGAGGCACAGTACAGGAAGTAGCTCGATTTTTCGTCGAAAACGTCGTGCTTATGCATGGTGCCCCAACGGTAGTAATTAGAGATCGGGGCACTGCGCTGACGGCCTATTTTCTGGGTGCAGTTCTCAAACTCAGTGGCACACCCCACCAGAAAACGACGACCCATCATCCTCTGACGAATTAACGAACGGAATGTTTGAACAAGGCACTGTTCGACCAAGTATACATATACGCCAACGCGGAACATAAGAACTGGGACAAGATACTGCCTTATGTAACCCTCGCCTATAACATCTCTCCACAGGAAACGACTCGTGTGACACCATTTAGCTTGATACGCGGTCGCGAAGGTGCGACAATGTTGGAATCAGTGTTGCCGCACGAGTGTGCCGCACTGAACCATTAACTTAACGTGCCGCAGAAACCATACATCGTTGCACGTGTATGCATCTGCCACCAGCAAGACAAGAATGCAACGCTGTACAATCGTCATCACAATTTCTTCGCCTATACAATCAGCGAGAAAGTGTGGATTTGGATGCGAATCAAGTGTAGGGGACTATCTGTAAACTGCTAAGGTGATATGTTAGGCCATACACAGTCATGCGACGCATAAACTGCGTGAACTAAGAAGTTATTCCAGATAATGAAACTTGCTCGTGGCACCAGAAGCAGCTACAGGAAGTCGTGCATGTAGTGCGCATGGAGCCGTACTTATCCAAGTGACTTACGCTTCAGTGTTTTGTGCGTGTACACGCTTAACTTGCCCATGCAGACGGTGCCTCCTTTGGAAGGGAGGCAAATGCCGTGTCTGTAATGTGGCAATGAGAATGACGAGATGATCTTTCGCCAAATAAATAAAGCACACTGCGTACACGCAGATGCTGAAGCATTTACTCAACATGACGGAGAAACCATGCATCGTGCACGTATGCACAATGTATGGCAAGATGTATGGGCAAGATGTGTGCACTGAAGGATGTATGGGCAAGATGCACGGACAAGATATATGCACAAGATGTATGAACAAGGCAAGTTGTAGGCACGGAAATATAAGCAGTGTAATATCATCAGCAATTTCGGTGACATAGTAAAAACAGCTCTAGAATTCTATACTGACCTGTAAAGTAGCAAGAACAGCGAAGCTACTTTCATTCTAAATAGTGATGAACGGGATACAGAGGCTCCTTCAATTACTAGCGATAAAGGAAGAAGGGTCTTGCAAGACATGACCACGGGAAGAGCTGCTGGAGAAATAGATTAACAGTCGATTTAATCAAAGACGGAGTAGATATCATGTTTGAAAAGCTTGCGGTCCTTTATGCGCCATGTCTCACGACTTCAAGTGTACCAGAGAACTGGAAGAACGCCAGCATTATACTAATCCATAAGAATCCATAGTTCATAAGAATATAATATTTTTAAAAGAATTGAAGAATTATAGACGCATTATCTTGCTTTCAGTATTGTATAAAATATTCACCAAGATTATTTGCAATAGAATCGGGGCAACACATAACCTTAGCCAACCAAGAAAACAGGATCGCTTCAAGAAAGTATATTCTACGATGGATCATATCCATTTCATCAATCAGGTAATAGAGAAATCTGCGGAGTACAATCAACCTCTCTAGATGGCTTTCATAGATTATGAAAAGGCATTTGATTCAACAGAGATACCAGCTGTCATAGAGGCATTGTGTACTCAAGGAGTACACGAGGCATACGTGAATATCTTGGCAAACATCTACAAGGATTCCACAGTTACCTTGGTTCTCCATAAGAAAAGTAAAAAGTTAACTATCAAGAAAGGGGTCAGGCAAGGAGACACAATCACTCCAATGCTATTCACTGTATGCGTAGATGATGTATTCAAGCTATTAGACTGGGAAGACGTAGGAGTGAGGATCAACGGCGAATATCTCAACAACCTTTGGTTTGCAGATGACAGTTTCCTATTTAGCAACACAGGGTACAAATTACAACAAATGATTGAGGACCTCATTCGAGAAAGTATAAGAGTGGGGTTGAAGATTAATATGCAGAATACAAAGATAATGTCGAATAGCTTGGCAAGGGAACAAGAATTCAGGATCGCCAGTCAGCCTCTAGAGCCTGTAAAGCACTACTTTTTATCTGTGTCAATTACTCACACAGGACCCTGATCATGAAAAGGAAATCTACAGAAGAATAAAATTGGGTTGGAGTGCCTACGGCAGGCATTGCCAAATCCTGACTGGGAGCTTACCACTGTCGTTGAAAATAAAAGTGTACAATCATTGCATTTTACCAGTGCTAAATTATGGGGCAGAAACTCGGAGGTTAACAAAGAAGCTTGAGAACAAGTTAAGGACCCCACAAAGAGCGATGGAACGAAAATGTTAGGCCTAACGTTAAGAGGCAGGATGAGAGCGGGGTGGATCAAAGAGCAAGCGGGGATAGCCGATATTCTAGTTGACATTAAGAGGGGAAAGTGGACCTGGGCAGGTCATGTAATGCGTAGGATGGATAACCGGTGGACCCTTATATTTACAGCTTGGATAACAAGAGAACGGAAGTGCAGTCGAGGACGGCAGAAAACCAGGTAGGGTGATGTAGTTTGGAAAATGGCAGGCGCAAGTTGGAATCAGGTAGCGCAAGACAGGGGTAATTGAAGATTGCAGGGAGAAGCCTTCGTCCTGCGGCGGACATAAATATAGGCGGTTGATCATGTTGATGATGATACCCGCCGGGGTGGCTCAGTCAGCTAAGGAGTTGCGCTGCTGAGCACGAGGTCGCTGGATCGAATCCCGGCCGCGGCGGCCGCATTTCGATGGAGGCGAAATGCAAAAACTCCCGTGTGCTTACGTTGTAGTGCACGTTAAAGAACCCCAGGTGGTCAAAATTAATCCGGAGCCCTCCACTACGGCGTGCCTCATAATCAGAACTGGTTTTGGCACGTAAAACCCCAGAAAGAAGAAGATGTTGATGATGATGATGAATGAAGAACAGACAAGCGCGTGGTAATAGAAAGACCGTTCTTGTTACTGTTGCTGCTGACTATAAGTGCTCTTGTCGCTCGAGTTTACGACACCACGACAATGTAAACGTCAACCTTTAGAAGAAGAAGAAAACTTGAATAAGTGGTGACTGTGGTCCGAATTCGCCTTTTGTAGTATATACTCTTGCTCCAAGGCGGGATGGAAGCACGCAGAAGTCATTATGATTCTAAAACACAACAAGCCACTACAAATCAGCAACCTACGGCCCATCTCCCTGACTTCCTGCGCTGGAAAGCTTCTCGAACACATGGTTCACGATCGCCTCACCACATACCTCGAAGACTCAGGACTCATGCCTGACACAATGTTTGGCTTCCGACAGCTCCTCTCAGCCCAAGATATACTCTTACAGCTCAAGGAAGACCTCTTGGACTACCTAGAACGCCACAAAAAGTTCTCTATTTTAGCAATAGGTGTAAAAGGAGCCTTCGATAATGTGAAGCATGATGCAATCCTCCAGAATCTCCAAGACACAAACTGCGGAATCCGGACCTACCAATACGTACAGGGCTTTCTCAAGGATCGCACGGCTACGGTGGGCATCGGCAACATCCGAAGCGACAAATTCGAAATGCCCAACAAAGGCACTCCACAAGGGTCAGTCATTTCACCTTTGCTATTCAACCTTGCTGTGATTAAGCTCCCGCAACAACTCGATGACATCGACGGTTTAAGCCATGCAATATACGCCGACGATATAACGTTATGGACAAAAGCGTCGACAACCGGCCGACAGCCAACTACCCTCCAAGAGGCAATCGATCTGATAGAACAGTACCTATCAAGATGCGGTCTCCACTGCGCCCCCGAAAAATCAGAGCTAGTTATACTCAAGGCAAGGACCCGGGGAAGACCACCAGCCTACGTCGACCCAGATCCCAACGTCACACTCAATGGAGTCGATATACCTCAAGTTGACTCCCTCCGCGTCCTTGGCCTCACACTACATAAAGATGGTTCTGGCGCAGCTATACTTCCGAAGCTTCAGAGGACCCTAACACAAGTAACTCATCTCATTAGGCGCATAACCACTCAAAGAAGAGGACTTAAAGAGCAAGAAACCGTCCAAATTATCCAAGCACTCCTTATAAGCCGGATAACATATGGCACCCCGTATCTACTCTTCAAGAAGGCTGAAATTGAAAAACTCAACATCGTCATCAGAAAGGCAATCAAGAGCGCACTAGGACTTCCCAGTACGACCTCAACCACGACACTACTCAAACTTGGCCTCCATAACACCTGGGAAGAAATGAGTGAAGCGCACAGGGCCAACCAGCTGGAACGCCTTAAGCTGACTCAAACAGGAAGAGCAGTACTTCGCAAACTCGCATACAGCGAAAACTTTATAGCAGACTCCGACGTGAAAGCCCGATTACTGCCACTTCTCCGTGACTATATCTCAGTCGCTCCAATACCTCAAAACATGCATTCAACACACCACAAAGACAGAAGACAAGCAAGAGTTCGAGCGCTAAGCAAGAAATACTCAAGGAACCCCAACACGAGATATACAGATGCGGCAAAATACCCAGGTAGAAGAGCCTACGCAGTTACCGTGACCAACAACAAAGGTAATGAGCTAGTCGCTGCCACCATACCGGCCAAAAATCCAGAAACGGCGGAGGAAGTGGCCATCATCCTCGGCATCGCCACATGCAAGGACACCGCAATCATCTTGAGCGACTTGCAAACGGCATGTAGAAACGTACAAAAAGGCCGAATCTCTGCCGCAGCCGTGAAAATTCTAAAAGAGCTATCAAGACGCCAAGAACTACCCGAAACCTACGTCGTATGGACCCCAGGCCACGAACACCTGGCAGGAAACGAAGCAGCACATGCTGTCTCCCGAGAGCATACCAGCCGGGATTTCCTGCCGCACGGGATCCGGAAATCGACGTGGGTGGAGGACATTCCCGTCAACTACGCCGTAATACTGCAACATTACGGACTCGAAAGAAGAGAATATCCTTTACTACATCCAAAATTAAGCAAGGAGGAAGCCACCGCCCTCCGCAGACTACAAACGAATACATATGTCCATGGAATTATCGTGCACCGGATGCATCCCATTAAATTCTCTTACCTATGCCGATATTGTGATGTACCAGACACCCTACAGCACATGGTGTTGGTGTGCCCACACCGCGAGAAAAACAGTCAAGACGATGCCTCAGAAACGATACAAGCCGCTGAAGAAACGTGGGAGGCAATGTTAACGGCACAGAGCCTGGAGGATCAGCGAAGTCTGGTGGACCGGGCCCGGGCTGCGGCATTAGCCAACGGCTTTCTGGACTGAGAGAGCAGCCCACCTAGGGCGAAGAAAGAACACTTTCTCGCTGTTTCTAGCAATAAACGTTCATTCCTCCTCCTCCAAGGCGGGCTGCTGACTGTATGCATGTGGATCCAGTCGATATTGTTTCAGGGCTTCAAACGTTCAAAACCGCATGAAAATTCTTGTATTCGCATTAATATTACAACTGCGAAAGCTCTATGCGCGTTCACGCTGCCAGTGCTGCAGTCCTGCTGTGACGGTGTCGACAGCACGTGCTTTAACATGCGCGGCCCTCACACGCCCTCTTTGCTCTCCAGCGATACGACTGACACGCAGTGCTGTTGTCTGCAAAAAATGACGGACATGGTCTGCCTGATCAGCTCAGCAGCGGAGCCAGGGCAGGGTTCCTCTTTCCGGTGCTGACCTGGGCGTTGTGACACACTTGCCAAAGAGACAGTGAACTTCAAGCTACCAATACCGACGGCTTTCCATAAGCATCATGTACCCAATGGAGGTGCGACGCATGCCACGCCGCTGGCGACGCTCCTCATCAAGCCAGCGTTCCGAGACGCCTGGTAGCTGTCGGGGTGCTGTTCCTGCTGCCCAGAGGCAGTTCTCCCCCTTGCTGCGTCACGCCAACATACCGCCCCCACCTACTTTATTGCGATAGCAATTATATGGACACTCCAAAGCAGATTTCTGCCGTCGGCGTCGCCGTCGCCGTGAGGTTCCGTATGACGTCAATGGAGATGAAATCGTCGCCGCGCGATGATGATAAGTGGTTCTTGAGGGAAAGGGAAAGGTTGGCGCTATCTTCTGCAGCCCTTGAGGGAGCACGGCTCAGCGGTGGTAAGTGGTTCTTGAGGGAAAGGGAAAGGTTGGCGCTATCTTCTGCAGCCCTTGAGGGAGCACGGCTCAGCGCCGCCGAACGCTATATGTGCGAGTGAAAGGGCGCGAGGGAAGCGCGCTTTCACGAGGAGTGAAGGCACGGCGGAGAACAAACGCGCGTTCTGTGCCGTGCTCCATTAAGGGCTGCAGAAGTAGGCGTCTCTTTCCTCCTTTACAATCACCATATATGTAGAGCAAACGCGCCTTCTTCTGACGCACGAAAGGCCGTGGGGGGAGGGGGGGGGGAGGGGGGCAGGGAAGAGAGGCGACGTTTAGCTGCGGCACCAAGTGCCTATTTATATCAGAGGCTCCGGCAACAGTCACCAACGCCGCACGCATTTTGTGCGAACGCGGGCAAAACGCCGACGGCGTCGACAACAGTGCTGTGTGTTGCCGGTGCTGCTGCATGTCCAAGTTTGTACAGCGGATAAAACTACTATCCTTACTCCGTATAGCTCTCTACTAAGTTGCTATCGCAATTGATGCTTCGCCTTTCGGGTGAAACTGCGACAACTTTTTATAACACGGTCACAGGAACATAGAGGAACCGCTTCGCATTGCTCAACATATCGACTGTAGCTCCAATAATTCTCCTATTTGCATTTCGAGTGCTTTAACAACGCATTAAAACGCAGTTGGAATTGATATTTCAGATGTACACGTTGGGACAACATTCATAACACAAAATTAAGATAGCGACCAAGGTAAATATACCTGGTAGCGAAGCTTCCATAGAAGCCCATACGTTCAAAACATGGTGGTTCACCGGCGGTTCATGGGGCTTAGCGCCATCTGTGTGAAGAGAGAACACTTCCGGCAGAAGAAAAAATAATGTGACGTCACATTCGTTAAAAACAGAAGTGACGTCATTTTGTTCTCAAAGGCGCGAAATTTGTTTTCGGAGGCCGGCCATTACAGCTGTATATTCAAATGCCCCGCCATACGACTTGGTGGGCGTTCCGAGCTTTCAGCACAGAAGGCGAGGCAGGAAAAGGTCTGCCGTACGGGGGTCGAAATCGCATCCCTGCACTAAACATACTTTCTTTGGAGGCCGACGAACGCTTTGGGCGTAGAGTGCTCGTCCTTTCGTCGGACGCGAAGCCCGTCGGCCAGCGCTGTCGCACGAAAACAACTAAAGTGAACAATTATCTGGCTGTCGCAACTTACTGCATTTGACTGAGCAGGAATGAAACTACCCACGTCACCAAATTAAGTAAGCGTCGATAAGCAAAACAACCTAACATGTGAGGGGGGCGTATTGCAACAGGTGAGCGTTACGAGCCCGCCTTTCTGCACACTTCAAGAGCTGCATTGAACTGCAAGTGATAACGGCGTGAACGCCCGTCGCTATCGATGGGCGCTCTTGCGGTGGGCGCTGAAAAAAGGTATTTATTGATAATGATCAACTGAAACAGAATTGACACTTATTTCCTCGCCATGCGTATATAAAATTGATTAGGAACTTTATTTTCGTTGAATGAATCTAACTGTGTCGCTCTTTATTTATAAAACGCTTTTTTCTTTCCCAGTGTTTGTTCCCTCCAAACATAGTCGCGCTTCAAACGCTGCTCCCATAACCACCCTTGCTGATGTCGGTGACAATTTGTTCGGAACCGCTTTTCGCCCGAAGCTTCGCGATCTATCTGAATCGACCTTGTAGCAACTATGCAAGCTTAGAATTTAAAGCATATATACCTCTTGCAAAGCAAAAAATTGAAGTGGTACTTACCGTGCAGTAGGTAGTGTGCTTCTTGAAGGGAGCTCGAGTACTCCAGGCTGATTAGCTGCCGCTTTTATACTAAGAGCACAACTGTTTATTAAAAAAAAACAGTGATGCATCCATGTTTTGTGCCTGCGTACTGTTCTTACAGAAATATCCATTTTGATTTGTAAGCGTGACTAAGATCGATAAGATCGCGCTCTCTCTAAAAAGTGCGTCAGCATAGTTTCTATAGTCAGCATGATGATTCCATAGTTTATGCAGACCGTTAAGGATAAATTTATCTGGAGCACCACGACGTAAAACAATTTCAATCTCCTGACGTTAAATTTACGTAGCCGCTGATGCAAGTATTGGGAGGTGACTCTCAGTGCTGTTTGAACAGCACTGAGAGCCTTTTGTTCACTTTGAAATCGAATAGCATGGCTGACGTTGACAGGTTCTTCCTATATAATTGGCTGACAAGATACGAAGAACACGCAGAAGCGGAGAGAGTGTCGATGAGGCCGAGCTAGCTTAGTGAAAGTAGATAACAGGATGAGGAGGTGGATGAGGAGTGAAGCTGCCCAATCGTCTGCGATTGGGGAGCTTCACTTTGCTTAGCTTGCAGTCCCTGGTTGAATATCGCTGTGACGGGCAACGAAATCTTTAAAATGCTGCTAAAGTAGCTACTGAGCGTAGAAGAGTTTGCTCAGTGATGTCGTAAACTTGTCGAAAGGGCTCGACGACTCTATATTGCCACTCAATTTTTCCCCCTATACACAATAAATTAATTTTTCCCAGCCGCACGTCGCGTAACATCTCACTTCAACTCATTTTTACCGACAGCCTGGAAGAGTTTTACATTGTACAGGCATATTCTAAGCTAGACCTGGTACACAATTTGTATAGCAAAGTTTTAGTACCTTGAGAGATTTGCGGTGATTACCTCTTAAGAATCCTAAAGTGTTCCAAGTCTTAGCTACTATTTCTCCTCAACATATCGATGCCACGACAATGAGGGGACAAGAAGGACACCTAAATATTATTGCGATAGCAATCCTATGGAAACTCCTGATGCATCTCTGCCGTCGGCGTCGCCGTCGCCGTGAGGTTCCCAATAAAGCGCAGGGGCTATAAAGTTATCGCCATGCGCCGTATGTTGTACGTGCGATTGAAAGCGTGCGAGGGTGAGCCGGCTGCATCGCGCCTCCATCTCGTGCATGTAAGGGCGGGAAACGGGAAGGAAGCGAGCCGTCTTCCAGTCATGCGCAATGCTCCGGATGGAGGGTAGACGGGGGAAAGGTGCATTCAACTTCGCGCAACTCGAGCGGCCGCGTTCGCTCGCCGAGCCGCAAGGCTCTGGAAAGGAGGAGAGGGAAGGGGGGGGGGTGGCGTACTTTGGCTCGCGCACCCACACGGGCGGCTGTGTCTTTAAAGTCATCTGCGGCAGGCGGAGAGCCCGCCCTGCGCTTTGTTTTGGCGGCTTTGTTCGCGTTGATGCGAGCGGCGGCACGAAGGTCAATCGGCGCGCTGCAGCTGCCGCGCTTACTCATTACAGCGTTTTGAAAGCGCGTTTCTGTGGTCATCGAACGAGATGTGTTCATGTTTGCTTGTGCGCGCGTGACACCATTCTTGTTAATTTAGTTAGTCTTCCTATGTTTACAAGTTTATATGTCCGATCAAACTACTATCCTTACGTCGTATAGAACATTCTTCCTAGTGACATTGTTAACTTTATACTCATATGTACCCGGTTCAACTTTCCTTGAAAATCTCATACAAACGGTCTTGTTGAGATTAGGAGTCATTCCCAATTTTAAACACTACATATTTATTACATTAAGATCGCTCTGAATTGTGTTACAGTCATTAAATGAATTTAGTTTACAATACAATATGCGGTCAGCTAGGAAACTTTTCATGCAAGATTCAAGGTGCTCATTAGTATCGTCTATATATGGCAGGAAAGCACCGGCCGCCAGATAGAAACTTGTGGAACTCCTGACGTAACATTCACAACTCCAAATTGCTGTCTGTCCACTTGTAGATGTTACTTTCGGTCTCGTAGGTATTCTTCTATCCAAGAAAAGAGTTTGGGGTTGGAATTAAAACAATCTAAATTTTAAATTAAAAGGCAACGAGGAAATGAATCGAATGTCTTACGGAAGTCTAGGAAAATGCAATCCACGGATATACGATCATCCTGGGCCGCAGCCAGTTCATGCGTAAATTCGGTTATTTGTGTGACACCAGAGAATTCTTTTCTGAACCCACACTGAAACTACGTGAAGAGGGAGCTGTTTTTTATGTCTATATTAATTGGCCTGTATAAGATATTTGGGAATATTTTGCCGCAATCCGATGTTAAGGAGATGGGGCGATAATCTAACACAGTATTTCAATGACCGACTAGAAATATGATTTGGAACCACGGATGGTATTTTCCAGTGTGTTGGCAGTACTCCATTAATTAGTGATGTTAGAAAGATAATGTTTAGTTATACGCCATTAGTTATACGAACAGCACTTAAGCAACGCCTTAGGCAAACAATCACAGCCAATGGCCTTTGTAGGGCTGAGAGGACACAGAGTTGAAGTAAAGGTTGACAATGAGGGCTCCTTGTTGAGTATCTTTTACAATCCGTCTTTGAGTGCAAGGATGGACACGTTATCCTCCTTGTTACGCTTAATGTACTTACAAAGTTCTTTTCCCTTTTCCTTAATTCTAGTCTGCATTTTTTTATGTAGGTAGCTCTCGCTCGTGCGAGTGGAACGTTCAAGTCATTTCTTATCTATTTTAGTTTGTCAGGGGTTCCTGCAAGTGGATCCTATCTGTGCGATCTCTATAATATTTACCTTCCCAGAATCAACGTGCTAACAGATATTGTAAACCATGGTTATTCTTATTTCGTCGCTTAGTAACAACCAACAAAGGCACAATGCAGTCACGTAATTATAAAACCTTGGTCATAAATAAATACCAGAACCCTGGCGCAGAACATGGTTCGGTAAGGATTTCGGAAAGAAAACTGTACGTCTCCAACGCTGCATCCATTTATTGTAGGTTAGCCATTGTTTTATTCAACATCCATCGACTATGACCAACATTTCGCTAAACCGTGTTCATTGCCGATGGCACGGCATTGAGGTCACATATTGCAGGAAAATGTTATGTAGATTCGACCAATTTCGGAGTATCCCTAAAAAATCTAAGGTACGATCCCCATTAGCAAGAATCGAAACAGTCTGTGCAAAGGCAAAAAAGTTGCTGAAATCGATCGTTAGTGACTTCAATCCCCGTGATGTGTCAGAAGTCAGGGGCAACTGGTTTCAGTGAAAATTCAGAAGATTGAAGTCACTGCCAATATGAGGTACTCAGTGTTAATTGCTTCGGACGCAGTAGCAAATGCATGCAATTTTGACGAACCAAGAGATAATACAGGCAAACATAAAAATCAGAAAATCCTTCAAATCCTACTTTGGTCTTCCCGAATGGGCTAGCACAGAGAGATTCGGCGGGCTAGGCCTGCAAAATACTTTTGACGTGCACGCAGTAGCAACGTTATATGCTCAGAAAGAACGACTTTGCTCTTCAACTCTCGGCAGGGAAGTATTGGTGAGGTTATGCTTTACACAGCGGCCACAGTATTGCGCAGAGGAAACGGCAAAGATAGACCGCAACGTCTTACCGCACATTGCGGTGGCCCCAATTCTAAGAACATGCATTCCAAGTACCAACCCGCATAACGCAGAGCAAGAGCAAGTACTCTTCATAGGCTTGGTAATATCGATTAATGATTAATCGATTCAACGTATCCCGCAACACGATTAATCTTCATCAATGTGCACTTTTCATTTAATCGACTTAATCGATTAGGCCTCTTCGGTTAACCCTTTTCTAGAGTTTGACAGGAGTGGCGCAAAAATTTTGAAACCGTACTAGAATGGCGGCGCAAAAGCAGTTCTTCTTCTTTCTGGGGTTTTACGTGCCAAAACCAGTTCTGATTATGAGGCACGCCGTAGTGGAGGGCTCCGGATTAATTTCGCACAAGCAGTGACTGTGCGGCTGGGGTAGAGCG
Organism: Dermacentor silvarum; assembly: GCF_013339745.2. Classification (NCBI taxonomy): domain Eukaryota; kingdom Metazoa; phylum Arthropoda; class Arachnida; order Ixodida; family Ixodidae; genus Dermacentor; species Dermacentor silvarum. The sequence continues at coordinate 77,483,969 of NC_051158.1, forward strand.
ACAGTCGACTTTTATTTTTTCTTTGAGTCCCGACTTGCAATTCAAGGCATACTGTAGCAACACCGAGTCGTTGATCGTCGTGCCGCTCCCAGTGCAGTTATATATATTTTTTTTTGGATGTGGCACAGCATGCGCGCCGCTTTGGAGCATATATTTGACATAGCGATGGATTTATGTCAATTCTAGCAACTCTATAGCGTCCATGCATCTATAGCGTTCATGCAGTGCTGGTTGCGCGTCCATTCAAGAAGGTGATGGGGTGTTTGTCACCAACCCGAAGGCGTCCCCACCTCAGCAGGTGCATTTGAGGCATCACATGGGAAATAGTCGCCGCGGGAGCGACCCAAACCTCTTTTTTATGTGCTCATGAGAATTTCGACAGGAATTTAGGGCGCAGGCTCCGCTCCCAAGCGAATGACCCCTGAAGAAAGCTGAACACTATAGGCCGGGGTACACTTGTACCGATTTGAACCAGTGGGTGGCCGGCAGCGGTGGTAATCGAACCCGCCGCCTAGGCGGGCGCTTTACAACTAGGCCAGTGCTGTCAACTAGGTCCTGCCAATTGACATTCCTTTGCTCTGTAAAAAAGAGCATTGTGAGTTAAAATCTTAGACCAGTAATTTTCTCTTCCCATATAGTATATTGTAATTTCTTGCACAGTTCAGTTGGCCTTCAGCTTACTTTTGCCATTTCTTCTTCTTTCTTGTATAACTATTATGCTCTAGGATTCACTGTTCCAGGTATTTTATTGTTTATTTCCACATTAGGTGTCATTTTGTAACTTAGAATGTTTATCTTTTCAAAAGCCACGGGTACCAATTATATTTTCTCTGTAACAAGTTAAACGTTATGTTTTATCAAACAATTACAAATTTGTGCTTCGAACTTGATTCCACCTATCAAACGTTAAAGGGTCCCACAAAAGTAGATAGCTCTGTTTCAACCTTCTTAAAGGTGCCCGGCAAAAATTTCCATTATTCAAATAATCGATGAACAATGCGGCATCGAAAGCGATTCATCGAATAAACGTAGAAATGATGAATGATTATTCTTTATTCTAACAAAAAAATTGATCGACCATCCCTAACTCTTCAGAAACATTTCGGCATGGGACCGGGAGTGTATTACATGAATGCTAGTTAACGAGCTCCGACATCTTGACCGCAGTATCTACGTGTCAGACTAACGTACCAAAAGCATCTTACAAAGCCTCTTCGGTATGCGTGACAGAGGCTGAAGCCATTGCCTTGGCCATTCAGGACGCCGAGCGCTAAACCAATTCCTCTGTCGTATTATTCGACACAAAAGCAGCTTCTAGACTGTTTCTAAATGGGACGGCACCCCAATCAAAATTCAAAATTTTGGCCAATCAACTAGAAGGACACCACACTATTCAATGGTGTCCGTGACGCGAGGGACTGGCAGGGACCGCAAGGGCAGACCGTATTGCTCGAGGACTAAACGCCCGAGCAGTGGCAGGGCCCAGCGACGACCTTCCACCGATTTCTCATGACACAATCTTACAGCAAAGACAGAAGGGCAGGTGTTTTGCAGATCCTCACTGGTATTTAAACAGCCAACAGAAGAGGCACTGGCATCGTGTTCAGACGAATACATTCCCCAACGTGCACCACCACAGAATACACCCCACGAGGTTCAACGAGTGCCTGTGGTGCACAGACACATCCACACTAAAACCCATCACATGGGGGTGCCCAAAGAGGCCTCCGCACATAAACAACCGAATAATACACAAAAATATGTCACAGTTTCGCCCTAAGGGCGAAGCAATGAATGCGATAGCAACACACCAATGTCATACGAAGTAAGGTGAGCGGCTTTGGTAGCAATATGAATTGTAGTAAACATGAGCTGATTAAGTAAGCAGGTGTGCTGCGGCGTAAGTAGACCGACATGAAGAGAGACTCGATGACCACGAGAAGGCGCGTGTGAAACGGTGGTGTGGATGAGAAGCGCTTCCCGTGGGCAGCGCGTGCGAAGGGACACACCTGTAGCGCTGCACTGCCGATCTGGGCAGCATTGCATGTGTAGCGTGCGTTGGAAAATGTGGCCCGACTATTACTAACTGAATGAAGAAGCGTGGTGTGAGCGCGCACAAACAAACATGAATACATCAAACTGAATGACTGCAGACAACGACTGTCAAAACGGTGGCAGCAAGCGCATACGCCGCAGAGGGCGAGGTACGTGCGGTCTATCGCTTCAACGGAAACTGAGCGGCGAATGCACAGCGCATAGAAAGTTCAGAGCCGTGTGGAGATAAGAGACGGTGCGGCCGAGCGACGAGCGCGGTTGTTGGCAGAGTATAAGTGCGCCCCCCCCCCCCCCTGCTCCCTCCAGCGCTGGCTTCCCGCTTCCTTGCTTGCGCGTGGGAGATTGAGTGCGTTCGCTCTCCGTGATAGCGCGCGTCCCCGCACGCTTCCGCTCGGGCATACGGCGCGCGGCGAAGATTTTATCTATACGGAACCTCACGGTGACGGCGACGGCGATGGCAGAAATCCGGTTGAAGTGTCCATATAATTGCTATCGCATAAGGAATAGGCAGTGGGAGGCATGGCTTGCGGTCGAGGTCCGGGAGAGCCAATTGGCTCTTCTGAACCAAGCTCAGCAAGCGGCTCGTGCCAGTGGAGTCCTGGAATCCCCAACCATCGTACCTCCTTTTACTTATTTTCAATGAAGTTCTTCCTCACTCACTTAAAAAGAGCAACTGCCAGAAAACTGGTAAAAAAAAAGCAAACTGCCAATGATTTATCGTTCACCAGGTCTAACTGACACCAAACAGCCTCACACGTTTCTTGAAGCATTTCAATTCGATAGGACGGGATACGCTGATCTAATCACACAAAAACGCCCTCTCCATGGCTGCGGAGATCTTTTGAATAGCAGATAACGTATTCAGGAAATACCCCGCAGCTTGCTATGTTTTCGTACAACCTAGACCACGTGCCAATAACCTTAGTTTGCTTGAGCATGCGCAGGAGGTTATCGAAATCTTCAACTTTATTCCTAACGCTACTGCAATTCACAAATAATAAAGAAATGGGTACAGGCGTATATGGCTGTTTCGTCATTTCTGCTCCACGACCCTACATAGAGGCTCAATATAATTGCTCCTAATATTGTAGAAGTCCCCGAAAGCTGGGAGCTTTGGAGCATTTGTTAACATAACTTAATCACCATATTCGACCTCTCCCTTCTATCTTCCTCTTCTTCCCTTGTTTGACAGCATTGTTATCCGTCTTCATCTTTATTTGCTTCTGTCCCTGGCTGGGGAATCTTATATCCTCCCCGCCGTCTGCCGTCATCCCTCCGTGGACGACATGCAATAACGTTTCGAATGGAAGCTGCTTTTTTCTTGCCTCATCATTCTTCGTAATAAGCAGTTTTCAGGATCCCTTTGCCTGGAAGTTTTGGTAACAACATACTGGCTGGAGAACGGGGGCCATGAATCAAGCACCCTTTTCACCAAAATCATGTGTCAAATCATATCCGGTATCTAGCATCGATGCCGTTCGTCAGAGTTTCCTTTCACAGCAGGGAGGTATCTCCGTCACTGCTCTGCAGACAGTGATTTTTCCCGGAGTGTAACCTTGTCTGTAATCCCTAGTCCCTTATCGGCGACAAGCCACACAGCTCTACGAAAAGCGGTGAAATAAGGGTTGCCTTCTATTGTAGAAGTCCCCTAAACTATGTGGCTCAAAGCTAGCCGCTGCCTTCAATGAATTCTTTTCCCAAGTTTGTAGAAGCAGTTACAATCCTAACTTTACCTGTTTTCTGGATGACTGGATACCACAGACACTATTTTTTGAGCCAACAGACGACAATGAGGCATACTCTACTTTTAACGCCGTACGCGATAGCTCTAGCTTAGGCGAATTTAATGTCCAAAGTAGGCCGGTAAAATTTGTGTTACCCTTTCTCGCTCCATGTCTAACACATATATTATTGCGATAGCAACTATATGGACACTTCAACCGGATTTCTGCCGTCGCCGTCGCCGTCGCCGTGAGGTTCCCTATAGATAAAATCTTCGCCGCGCGCCGTATGCCCGAGCGGAAGCGTGCGGGGACGCGCGCTATCACAGAGAGCGAACGCACTCAATCACCCACGCGCAAGCAAGGAAGCGGGAAGCCAGCGCCGGAGGGAGCGCGGGGGGGGGGGGGGGGGAGGGGCGCACTTCTACGCTGCCAAGAACCGCGCTGGTCGCTCGTCCGCACCGTCTCTTATCTCCACACGGCTCTGACCTTTATGCGCCGTGCATGCGCCGCTCAGTTTCCGTTGAAGCGATAGACCGCACGTACCTTCGCCCACTGCGCGGCGTATGCGCTCGCTGCCAGCGTTTTGACAGTCGTTGGCTGCAGTCATTCAGTGTGATCTATTCATGTTTGTTTGTGCGCGCTCACACCACGCTTGTTCATTCAGTCAGGCCACATTTTCCAACGCACGCTACACACGCAATGCTGCCCAGATCGGCAGTGCAGCACTACAGGTGTGTCCCTTCTCACGCGCTGCCCATGGTAAGCGCTTCTCATCAACACCACCGTTTCACACGCGCCTTCTCGTGGTCATCGAGTCTCTCTTCATGTCGGTCTACTTACGCCGCAGCACACCTGCTTACTTAATCAGCTCATGTTTACTAAAATTCATATTGCTACCAAAGCCGCTCACCTTACTTCGTATGACATTGCTCTGTTGCTATCGCATTCATTGCTTCGCCCTTAGGGCGAAACTGTGACATTTTTTGACACTGTACTGATCACAGGATAATTTCCCGCAGATTTGCAGCTAGCACGAGTTGCAGCTATTTATAAGAAAGGTGATAGGAATATTTTAAGCATTTATAGGCTTATATCCATCCTTCCGTATTTTTCAAATGGACTGGAACAAATAATTCGCTCTCTCCACTGTTTTTCTCTCAGGCACTCCGTAATTACTGATTGTCAGTATGGTTTTACTCGGAATACATCAACGGAAAACGCACTACTTGATCGAAAAGAACATATACTAAATAACTTTGAATCTCAACTACTTACTTTAGGCGTATTCGTAGACTTCAGCAAAGCGTTCGACGCGCTCAACCACGACATTCTTTTTTCAAAACTAGAACACTACGCTGTACGGGGACACATTCCTTAATGCAATATAAATCATACTTGAACTCCTGTTTGCAGTATGTAGTAATTGGAAACTACTCGTCTGAAGTCCTACAAATAAAAAATGGCGTCCCGCAGAGCCGTTTATTTGGACCTCTGCTCTTTAGTGGCTCCACAAATACAAGCGTGTGTGTGCTGAGAGGTCTCCGGAATTTTGCTCCACCAGACACATGCCTCATCTTGCGGAAAAGGTTTGCTGTAGTATGTTGTGGTCCTTAGGTAACCAGCTCTAGCCATGATCGTATTTACGTGGACTGCCTTCTCCTAGACGTCCGCAACGCATTTCATTAATTTCCCCATTACCTTTTAATTTAAAAGTTCGATTGTTTTAATACGAACCCCAAACTTATTTATTGGAGAGAGGAATACCTACGTGACCAAAAACAACACGTGTAGGTGAACAGAGAGCAATGTGGAGTTGTGAATGCTACGTCGGGAGTTCCGCATGTTTCTGCCTGGCGGCCGGTGCACTCGTGCCATATATAGTCGATACTAATGAGCACTTCGAATCTTGCTTGAGAATTTTCGCAGCTAACCGCATATTGTATCGTAAACTAAATTCATTTAATGAGTGTAACACAATTCAAAGTGACCCTAATGTAATAAATATGTAGTGTTTAAAATTAGGAATAAATCCCAATCTCAACAAGATCGTTTGTATGAGATTTTCAAAGAAAACGACATCAGGTACATATGAGTATAAAATTAACAATATTGTGGGCATTTCTTGGTCACGTCTTCGTTGGGTGCACATGTTCATTTTAACATCGGCTTTTTCGTGTTCATCGCTTGTGGAGACTAATCTTGAGATTGATCTGTGCCTTTATTGTGATCGGTCCGCCGCGTCTTCTGAGCGCGTCTTCTGAGCGCGTCTTCTGAGGCCGTGTTAAGGCTACTTCAGACGTGGTCGAGGTTGCTCCTCGGTCCCCCGTCCTCTGCTCGCCTTCTCTACCTCTTGGAGCTTCGCTCTGGTCGCCGTTTGCGCCAGCTGTCTGCCAACATGCCGAAGGACGAGCCATGGGGCACTTCTACGTCTGCAATCTCGGCTCCGCCTACCGCATCCTCTGCATCTTGGATCGTCAGTGGATCCCAGCGCTTTCCCCATCTGTTCGCTGGCTTTCGCGGTGATGTCGAGGGTTGACTTGAGAACTACTACCCAATGAGTTTTGTTAATCGTTGGGACGAGGTGCTGAAGCTACGCCACGTCTCCTTCTATCTCACGGGTGTAGCGAAGACTTGGTTTTTCAACCATGAGGTCGACCTCACAGACTGGAGTAGTTTCAAACAGCAGCTCCGACAAGTTTTTGGTGCTCCTGTGGTTCGTTCCGTCATTGCAAAGAAGACACTCGACACTCGCAAACAACTCGGCGAGTCCTATACCTGGTAAATAGAGGATGTCCACGCTCTTTGTCGAAGCGTCAACGCTTCCGTGGCCGCATCAGACAGAGTGCGCCACATACTCAACGGCATCGGGCGTCTCGCTTTCAATGAGTTGGCCATCAAGGACCCGGCGACCGCCGCTGATATTCTAGCTATGTGCCAGCGCCTCAGCGAACTCGAATCTGTCCGATTGCCACCCCGGACACCCCTGACAACAACCGTACCGCCGATGCCTCGTTGCGCGCAATGGTCCGCGCAATCATACGAGAAGAGCTGAAGTCTCTTGGCTTCTCGGCAGGTCCATTCCTTCCCACGCCCCCAGTACCATTTTTGCGTGACGTTGTCAAGGAGAAGTTGGCGTCCAAGGCGGGCACTACGTATACGGACCTTCTAGCCCCTAGGGCCCCACCAACTAACGCGCAGGTAGCCGCAGTTACCCTAGCCCTCGTTGCATCGATGCCTACAAAACCAACGCAGAGGCACGTAACCAACGCACTTAACCTTACTTTCCGCCATGGCGTCCGACCCGCCTTCTATGTTATTACTGTGGATATCACAAGCAACAGCCAGCCGAGCATCGCGGATATCACGCCTACGAGCGGGACGAATTTTTGGCTGGGACTTCTTTCCAACCCCATCCTTATGCTCCGCGTTACGGCCCCTCTCCATCGTCACCTGCAACGTCCGAGACAGCTTCTAGCTACCACAGCCAGACGCCGCTCGCCATTACCTCTTCGTAGCTCTACGTCACCACTTCTACCAGCCTCTCTATTCGCCGACCGTCGCCCGGAAAACTAACTTCTGCAGCTTTTGGAGGAAAAGCTGCATTGCACGATAGGACAGAAATTCCTCCAGTGCGTCCGCATAATATGCTATCTGTTTTCGTAGAAGGAGTACACGTGGAAGCCTTAATAGACACTGGTGCTAGTTTATCAATTTTCACCGTGATTTGTGTTCGCGCAGAAGGAAAGTTACCACTCCTTATGATGGATCTACGCTATTCGCTGCTCAAGGGAACGCCATTAGATCTTCCTCCATGTGCACTGTTTCTTGTTTACATTGATGGACTTCTGCATTATGTAGAATTTTCAGTGCTAAGTTAGTGTATCCAGCAGCTGATATTAAGATAGAATTTTCTTTCTACGGCGTCTGCTTCCATCTGCTGTCGGCAAGGTGTTCTCCACTTGACCGACAACGCCAGTTCGCTTCATACAGATGACGCACCACTTTGCTTGTTTGCTGCAGAAGACACCGAGCTACTTCCTTGCCATCAATGAATGGTTGTAATCGCGTCAGAATCCATTAACCGTGGTGACGTGTTTGTTCAACCATCTGCGCACTGTCTCAGAAGAGGGATTGTCTTTGCATCAAGGATGGTCCGGTTTGACAATGGTTCCGCATTCGTCTGCGCTGCCAACTCGACGTCCGAAAATCTTCTCATCCCTAAGGGCACTACGTTGGCTTGCATCACTAAATACGAGCCTCTCTCTGTTTTTTCTGTTGAAGCGGCTTCCCCTGAAGCTCCTTCAGTTGGGCGTTCCGCATCTCTCTCTGCCCTTGAAGCTGGCATCGGTCCCGACCCGACATCTTCCCAGTCACAACAGTTGCTTGCTTTGCTGAAAAAGTATGGAGCTTCGTTTTACGCTCATGCCACATCTTTGGGACGGACTTTCGTCATCACGCATCGGATAGAGCAGATGGCAGGTCCATTGTTCGTCGTCCGCATTGTGTCCGTCGGCACCATTGGAAGTCGTTGGCATTGACCTGTATGGTCCCCTTTCCACGACTCTCACGGGCAATTGATGGACAGTGACAGCCGTAGACCACTTGACACGTTAGACCGAAACAGTTTATGTGACTTCGGCGTCGGCTTCTGAAGTGGCTGCAATTATACTTCAAGCATCAATCCTCGGTCACGGTGCTCCTCGTGTCATTCTGAGCGACCTGAGGGACGTTTTGCTCCGAGCCTCCGGCATCACGCACAAGACAACCTCCCGTTGCGACCCACAAACCATCGGCCTGACTGAGCGCTTTCATCGCAGGCTCTCCGACATGATAGGCATGTACATTCAACCTGGCCACACAAACTGGGACGCAATTTAGCTACTCGTGACTTTTCAGTACAATACCGCCGTACAACGTACAACTGGTTACTCGCCATTCTACCTCGTCTATATCCATTCGCCGTCTTCTTATCTTCACGTCTCTTTCTTCTCCGCCCCTGTCACTCTAGCTGCATCCTCTTGTGAACAATGTATATCACGCCTCGTCCACTTTGATCAGCTCGCCAGCATCAACACTGAAGCAAGGTAACAGGACCACAAGAACCTCTATGCCGCACCCCATATCGCTGTAATCTTCAGCCCAAGCGATGAAGTTCTACTCCGGACACGAGTTCGCATTCCTGGCTTGTGCGGCAAGTTTCAGTTTCGGTTCATAGGCCCATACAAAGTCTTGGAGCAGACTTCTTTCGGTAATTATCGCGTTCAGCCTATTGTGGTTCCAACTGACCGCCGCTGACGTGCAGCCGAGATTGTCCACGTATCTCTCATTAAGCCTTTCACAAGGCGTTCGCCGTCCTTGTAAGTTGCGGCCAGGCTTTCTACTCGCACGCGGGTTAGTGTGGGCATTTCTTAGTCACTTCTTCGTTGGCTGCACATGTTCATCATCACATCGGCTTCTTCGTCTTCATCGCTTGTGGGGACTCATCTTGAGGTTGATCTGTGCCTTGAGTGTGATCGGTCCACCATGTCTTCGGGGCGTCTTAGCGGTCGTGCTAACGCTGCGTCACACTATCAATATTAAGAATGTTCATGAATCCAAAAAAGTTGCAGTTTCGCCTGAAAGGCGCAGCATGGATTGCAATAGCAAATTAGTGGAAGGCTATATGAAGTAAGGATAGTAGTTTGATCGGCCATATGAACTTGTAACCATAGGTAAACTAACTAAATTAACAAGCATGGTGTCAAGAAACATGAAAGCATCTCACTCGATGAACACGGAAACTCTCTGTCAAAACGCTGTAACGGGTAAGCGCAGCTGCAGCAGCGAACGAACTGACCTTCGTGCCGCCACTCGCTTCAACGCGAACTAAGCCGCGAAAACACAGCGCAGGGCGGACTCTGCAAGCTCTCCCGAGCAACGCTTGTTACATCGACTTTTGGTTTAGAGAACCATATTGGGAGCTTTATTTTATAGTTACATGAGAATGTTGTCATCCTTTCATTAATGACCCATCCAAATTTTTTAGAACACTGGTAATACCGATGTAGGTCCATAAATAGTATGCGACGGTAAATACGAATAAACCGGGACAATGATACGTTTTGATCATAAACAAAATTGCCATTTGTGCGCCTAGTGTTAAACTCGTCTTAACAATAGTCAAGGTCATATTTTTCTGGGAAAATATGAATATATTCAATAAACTACTCGTGTTTCAGGAACGGTTTTCTCTGATGATAAAAATACTAGATTAGCGAATGAACTGACAATTATTCTGTTTGACAGCAGTGTCAGACACCAGAATTTCTGAGGTGATCGTGATTTAACTAAATAATTTCATGTTATGCCGTATATTCAATCAACTCAGAAAGCATGTTCTAAAAGCACAAGTGAAGTAAACTATTCCACATGGCTTAAAAACTTGCTGCAGGCCAGGTACTTTGCGCAGATTTCAAGAAAGATTGACCAAGATCGGCACATAAAAGCGCTGCTGTTCTAGGTTATTGACCCTTTTCGCGGTGACCCCATGGGCGCTGCCTTGTTTGATCACGTGGTGACGCCTCCATTGCTTGCCTCAACTGCCTCCGTTGCCTCCTTGCTTACAATGGAAGTGTATGACGCCGGCGCGGCTTAGAAAACCTCTGTTTTCGGACATATCGTAGACGGTGACTAGGTGGACGACACGAAGCTTTGATCACAGCTTCAGAGAACATGCAAAAGCGCTTTCGGAGCTGATTAAGCTGTGTCCAAACGGCACAAGCAGCGTATATGGTGCTTGTTCTAAAAGCGGGGCTAAATATGTATTCCAAGCTATCCAAACATTCCGCTCATGAATTCAGTCAGGATTAGTGTGGTTTGCTCTTTGATCTTTATTCGGCGAATATTTTGAAGCAGTGGCTTGTCAGTTTCTGACTCAGTGAAGTTCTTCGTTGCGGCCACTATCTGATTGTTTTCTGCCTATAATCGCTCGCGGGTGTGCTCAGTTCCGATAGATTTGTTCTTGCTGCGCACAAGGCTTTAAACGTAGCTCTTTTGTACATTGTAATACCTTGTAGCAAATGTATATTACAGCTAGTAACTCGCTTACTCTTGTGGACCGTCACGAAACATTCAGCTTCGACCATTCGTGCGCCATCGGTGTAGTCCGTCATTTATTGTGCGTATACAGTGCGCATATATTCAAGTGTGCGCCCATTCACTTATTCTTGATACATCGGCGATAGAGTGGGCGTAAATTTTACTGCCATTTGAGACAGATGTGTATAGATAACGAGCGCGAAACTTACTATGACAGGAAGCGGCGCTACTCCCTTTGTCATTGTTTAACGAGTGGTACTCACTCTTGCCGACGTTCTGGGGATGAAGCCCTTTCTTTGAAGGTTAGTGATACAAGGCTGGCGGATGTGCAAATTTCTATATCCTCGAGGAAAGCCGTACATCAAGAAGTGCCGGTAACACGTCCGGACAGTTGCAGCAGCGGTCCGCGAACTTGGCCACACACATTCATTCTATTCCTTAACATGCCAGTCACTATTTTTGCACCCAACTACTGCACACGTCTTCAATCCACATGATTCAATCTAGCATGAATGGAGCACAGTGCGTTAGCGAAAACTCAGTTGCATTTCCGACAGCTGATCGCACAGAAGCAAGGTAGAAGCGGTAGTGGTTTCGTATTCGTGCTCGGTCGCTGAGGAGACGTATGGCGCGCCGCCGTGAGCGCCATGTCGTTTCTCTAAAGCAAACTGCTCCGCGAAAAGGGTCAATATGTTATGCACTGCGGAAAGTAGAGTAATGAAAATTTTAATAGCAATAGCTGTGCGTTTCGCAGCTTATGTTGAGCCCAGATTCCAAGAAAAAAAACTGTTGTTAGCAAATTGTTATAATTTCAGTTCTTTATGACTTTATTGTTGAAATGAATAATGACTCCAGAAGTAAATAATTATGAAGTTATTACAAAAATGATAGGAAAAAGTAAAACGGTTGTCTAGTACTAAATAATGTGGGCGCATTCGCAGATTTGCTCACTGTATGTCTTAATTCTGCGCAATGGGGCTCGCACCTAAATTTAAAAGAGTCGGTATTGCAGATTAGCAAAGTGAAGAAAGATAAGTAGGCTAGTGCGTAAGTTTATTCAGTGTGCATCGTGTATTCAGCCAAAATGCACAACAGACAGGAATGGGTGACAACATATCAGCTGGAGATCAAGTGACCGCTTACTGCACACACTTCCATGGTTTAGAGCAGAGATGACTTTAGTTTATGCTCCTGAATGTTTATACGAGTTTATGCTCCTAAAGACATTCAAGCATAAACTCCGAAGATAGGAGTTTATGCTCCTATCTTCATTGAAAAACTTCTGGATAGATTGCCGCCTTTTGAAATATGGTGGTACGCCGATATGGTATTGTTACACCACTACACATGATTTCTGAATGTTTTCCTGAATGTGATTTTTGAGAAATGTAAATTTTGGAAGGCTGTGTTTGTTCCTTACTACTGAACATTGTAATTATCTGCCGTATTTAACGTCAGATGCTTAAGTTAATTGAATAAATGAATTGCAACTTAAAAAACTGCCATCCTCGTGGCTATGTATTATAATTTAGCTCACAGTCTATTATGCAATGGAAGTAGATTGCCCTTCTGCTCATAGCGAGCGACACTCGATAGCGAGTTCACGTCCCCAAATGCATCAATTCCGCTCAGCTGGCCTTGTTGTGACAACAGCAATATTATCAGCTTTCATTGTGGTACACGCTAAGTCGATTAATCATTGGGTTGGCTTCATAATGTTACGAGACTGCGCGCAATGGGACAAAGATGACGTTGACCATTTGGGTGAAGACGACGACGATTGAATAGATTGTCTTTCGGCCATCTTGGCAGTGCTACAGCCCGCTGTAGATATTTTGTAAATATAGTTTCAGTTATAACGTTTCCCGTGACATTCTGGTGGAGGTGCTGGGTACTACTCAAGACGGAACTCCGTAGCGGACGTGTCCTGGCAAGTTCCACCATGTCAACAGGCGGGGATATTGCGTCAATCGCACCACGGGCACCACAGCCAGTGATTTTGATCCAACCCCGCGACCCAGGATCTTTTTGCGGCACCGACAACGTCGCCGTTGATGACTGGATAAGGAATTATGAGCACGTCGCAACCAAAAATCGGTGGGACCCGACAGCGACACTCGCTAATGTGGGTTTCTACCTGAGTGGGACAGCACTCATGAAACGGAGCTGACCAGCTGGGATCGATGTAAGCAGAAGCTTCGTGACCTATTTGGCAAACCAATTGGCCGCCAGAGCGCTGCTTCGAAAGATCTCTCCTGTCGCGCCCAATCTCCCACGGAGTCGTACGTGTCGTACATCCTTGACGTTATCGCCCTTTGCCGCCGAGTTGATGCCACCATGACCGAGGCGGACAAAGTAAGTCACGTCCTAAAAGGCATTGCTGATCATGCTTTCAACTTGCTGGTCTTTAAGGACTGCTCGACCATTGAAGACATTATCAAGGAATGCCGGCGTTTTCAAGCACTCAAGAGTCGCCGCATCGCCCAACAATTCATGCGGCTTCCAAACACGGCCGCTACATCATCCTGTGCAGACGTTCAGCCGCCCAATCAGCAACCGACCACCGATAGCCTTGTCCGCATCGTTCGTCGTGAAATTGAGGCGGCGTCGCCACCTTCCTATTTCGCACGCCCTTCCGACGACTCCCGACCGACAGTCTCTTTAATCCAAGCCGTCGTGAGGGAAGAGCTGGCTAACGCAGGACTCCAGCCTGTTGCATCCCTGCCTCACCCTCGGGTCAATGCTGTTCTTCCGTCTTACAGAACTACAGCGACGTTGCGCCGCTATCGTCATCCGGCCCAGTGGAGAACCCAGGACGATAAGCCCATATGTTTTCATTGCCACAGCGTTGGACATATTTCCCGTCACTGCCGGTATGGCCAACCTTCCTCCCCTCGCTCATTTTTTTTTTTTTTTGAGATTCGCCGCGAGGACAATCGACCCCTGCAGTTTCGCGCTCGTAACAACTCACCGTTCCGAGACGCTCCTGTACCAACCCGCAGCTCCAGCCGTTCACCTTCTCCGCACGATCGTCGTTCCCGGTCCCCTCTGCCCCGCCGCTATTCATCGCCGCACCCCTCTGGCCGCTCTTCCCAGGAAAACTGAGTAATGCAGCTCCCGGGGTTGACGCTGCATTGGACCCACGACCTGAAAAGCCTCTTTTGACCTTGCCCACGCACGAGAACGAACTTGCCGTGGAAGTGGATGGCCTACCCGTTACCGCCCTTATCGACACCGGTGCACATATTTGTGTCATGAGCTCTGATCTTCGTGAACGCTTACACAAAGTGCTCACACCTGCAGAGTCCCGCGTTGTGCGTGTCGCTGACGGTGGAACTCCAGCCGTGCTTGGAATGTGCACCGCACGCGTGAGCGTCACTGGCCGCCACACGTCCGTGTTGTTTCATGTTCTTCGCCACTGCCCTCATGACGTAATCCTTGGACTTGATTTCTTGACTGACCACTCCGCTGTAATTGACTGCTCGGCCGGTGTCGTTGAACTTGACTTTCCCGCTTCACTAGACGCTCCTGACGTAGTCCAGAGCCAGCTCTCTTGTGCCGAGTTTGTTCGTTTGCCATCCCAAGCACTCACCTGTATTGTCGCTGTGCCTTGCCCCAGTGTACCGGATGGTGACTATGTGGTTACTCCGCCTACCAGTGTCCTTTTGTAGCACAACATTTCCTTTCCCCACACTGTTGTGACTGTTGCAATCAACCAGACTTGCCTGCCCCTCTTGAACTTCGGACTCTGTCCTCAAGTTCTTCCCCAAGGCATAGTTTTGGCCACCCTGTCACCATCAGATGAGTGCCAGATTTCATCGCTGTCACCTGATCCTACGTCAGCAATTTTGTCCGCCGACGCGCCCACTTCTCCGTCGGTACAGAGCGCTATCACAAAGATGATTGCCCCGGACCTTCTGCCCTCCCAAGTCGACGACCTCCGTCATTTGCTCGTCACATACTCTCACATCTTCGACTTTGACGGCCGTTCCTTAGGTCAAACCTCTCTCGTCAAACATCGCATACAAACTGGCGATGCGCCTCCGATTCACCGGCGACCTTATCGCGTGTCACCATCTGAGCGCCAAGTTATTCAACAAGAGGTTGACAAGAAGCTGTCAAAAGGCATTATTGAGCCGTCCGCTAGTCCATGGGCTTCCCCTGTCGTCTTAGTTAAAAAGAAAGACAACAGTAGGCGATTTTGCGCTGATTATCGGCATCTCAATAAGATCACCAAGAAGGATGTATATCCTCTTCCACGAATTGATGACGCTCTGGATTACCTTCACGGCGCGACCTATTTTTCATCCATCGACCTGCGCTCTGGTTACTGGCAGATCGCCGTGGACGACAGGGACCGTGAAAAGACAGCATTTGTTACAGCTGACGGCCTCTATCAGTTCAAAGTTATGCCATTTGGCTTGTGCAATGCCCCGGCCACATTCGAGCGAATGATGGACACGCTTTTACCCAGCTTTAAATGGTATATCTGTCTGTGCTACCTGGACGACGTGATCGTGTTCTCCCCGACATTTGCCACACACCTCACACGTCTTTCATCCATCCTGTCGGTGTTTCGTGCGGCTGGGCTACAACTTAATTCTTCGAAATGCCACTTCGGTCGCCGCCAAATTACCATCCTCGGGCATCTCGTCGATTCAACTGCCGTCCGTCCCGACCCCGGCAAGGTTCGTGCTGTCATCGAGTTCCCTGTACCAACTTGTGCCAAGGATGTTCAGAGATTTGTGGGCTTGTGCTCGTATTTCCGACGCTTTGTCAGAAATTTTGCAGACATAGCCCGTCCACTAACAGATCTTCTCCGGAAAGACGCTCTGTTTTCGTGGGGTTTTGCTCAAGCCACAGCCTTTTCACAACTTATCACGCTACTCACTACCCCGCCGATTCTCGGCCACTTTGATCCCAATGCTCCAACTGAAGTTCGCACAGACGCGAGTGGCTATGGCATTGGGGCTTTTTTAGCCCAATGCCAACGTGGTTGTGATCGAGTTATTGCGTACGCCAGCCGGCTTCTTTCCCCTGCCGAGAGCAATTGTTCCATTACAGAGCGCGAGTGCCTCGCTCTTGTTTGGGCAGTTAGCAAATTACGCCCCTACTTATACGGGTGGCATTTTACTGTTACCACTGACCACCACGCTCTGTGCTGGCTTTCGAGCCTCAAGGATCCAACTGGGCGTCTAGGTCACTGGGCTCTACGTCTCCAGAAATTCACGTACACTGTGGCGTACAAGTCTGGCCGACTACACCAGGATGCCGACTGCTTGTCTCGGCACCCCGTTGATGCCCCCGAAGCTACCACGGAGGATACACCACCTGGCCTTTTCTCGCTCTCCGCTTTCAGCCACATTGGTGACGAGCAACAGCGGGACACGTCTCTAAATGATCTCATCAACGGCCTTCAGTATGGCTCGTCGGACCGGTCACTTCGCCTGTTTGTCATTGTAAATGGCACATTATATCGCCGTAACATGCACCCCGAGGGACAGGAACTACTACTCGTCGTTCCCGCACACCTTCGGGCGACCGTACTCGAGCAACTGCATGATGTCCCAACAGCCGGCCACCTTGGTGTTTCCAGGACGTATGACCGTGTACGGCGACGCGTTTTCTGGTCCGGTCTCTACTGTTCTGTTCAACGTTATGTCGCTGCCTGCGCGTCGTGCCAACGCCGGAAAAGGCCATCTCTTCCTCCAGCTGGGCTCCTCCAGCCTATTGACACACCCGCCGAGCCATTTTTTCGTGTTGGCCTCGACCTTCTCGGCCCCTTCCCTCTCTCCACCGCTGGCAATAAATGGATTGCCGTTGCTACGGATTATGCGACCCGTTACGCAATCACAAGACCTCTCCCGACCAGTTGCGCTACAGACGTCGCCGACTTCTTGATGCAAGACGTAATTTTACATCACGGCGCTCCTCGACAGCTTCTCACCGACCGGGGTCGCTACTTCTTATCTAAAGTCATTGAAGACTTACTTCGTTCTTGTGCCACCAAACACAAACTTACGACTGTGTACCACCCCCAAACGAACGGTCTTATTGAACGTCTGAATCGCACTATCACTGATATGCTCTCTATGTATGTTTCGTCTGATCACCATGACTGGGACACTGCGCTACCTTTTGTCACCTTTGCATATAACTCCTCACGCCATGACACCGCCGGCTACTCTCCCTTCTATCTTCTCTACGGACGAGAACCAACGCTCCCTTTTGACAGACTTATTTCGACCCCTGCCGCACTGACTACTGAATACGCGCGCGACGCCATTGCTACAGCAGAAAAGGCACGTCACATTGCCCGTCTTCGCCTCTCGGCGTCGCAGTCACGACAGAAGTTGTTGTACGACGCCCACCACTGGGACGCCCACTTCAGTGCGGTTGATCTTGTCCTTGTCTGGTCCCCGACTCGGCACGTTGGCCTTTCTGAAAAACTACTTTGAATATACTCTGGCACCTATCGCGTCCTGCGACAATTGACAGATGTCACTTACGAAATAGCCCCGCTCGATCCTACCACGTCTTCTCCTTCCTCAGACGTCGTGCACGTGGCCCGCCTCAAACCATACATCGCGCCCACCTCCCTGTCTTAGGCGCTGGGTCGGCGCTTTTCCGACCGGAGGTTAATGTTACGAGACTGCGCGCAATGGGACAAAGATGACGTTGACCATTTGGGTGAAGACGACGACGATTGAAGAGATTCTCTTTCGGCCATCTTGGCAGTGCTACAGCCCGCTGTAGATATCTTGTAAATATATTTTCAGTTATACCGTTTCCCGTGACAATATTTTAAACATGCGGTACTGTTTCAGCAACAGTTAATACTTTTGAGCAGGGTAAATGCTCTATGTACCGTGTAAACCATGTAAAGGAAATGGGTTGTCTTTGGTTCTGGCAATCTTGAGTGAAAACCAAGACTGTAGCAAATTATTCATTCGGTTTGAAATTATTTCGCTGACTGTATGAAACTCTATGTGCACAGGTTGTTCACCGCTTCTGTAGCTGGGATTTGTCGTCGCTTCAGGAATCTAACGTGAGCATACGTGCTCTTTTGATCGAAGTGGCTCAACTAAAACGCTGAATGATGCACACAAGAGCACGAGTGCGTCAAAGAGATCAATGACGCCGGTATGGAATACATGCCATATTCTTACCCTTTCAGCTTTTCGCACGCGCGAGCTCGCTCCTTGATAGACTTGAAATGTCATAGAAACTCACAAGCGCATGAACGCGACTCACCATTATTATTCTCGAATTATACAGCAGGCTTATACATTGACTTTCGTAGGAATTTTCTAGAGGCTAATATGGTTCAAATGTATACATGCGCTGCCCCTACAACGCTTCATCCCACGTGATAATCACTTAGATAAACTTTGCCTCTACTGCTTTGGACAACGTTTTGGTTTCACGTTTAAAGTTGCTACTGGCATTTGCGATTTGCTGCATGGCAATGCTTATCCGTGTTTAAACTCTCATTTCTGCCATCATGTTGATTTAGCAGTATACAAATAAGAAGTAGCCATTAAATTATCTAACATATAGTTACCTATGGCGACTCTCACTCCACAAGACGTATACAGATATAGCGATAGGCATACTCAGACGTGTCGAAACTTACCTATTATTTGATATTCCGTAAGAGAATGGAGTTGCAGTCAGCGTCAAACACTTCAGTATTTGAAAGAAACTGGCAACTGACGAATAGCACGCAACAGACGTTGGGCGCAATTCCCTAAGCTGCGCCTTTCGTACGCATCTTCTTAGCCCAAAATGTCGCACTGTCGCCCGAAAGGCGAAGCATCGATACCGATAGGGATTTAGAAGAGAGCTATACGAAATAAGGATAGTATTTATATCAGCCGTATAAACTCGTAAACATTCGCTTACTGACTAAATTAACAAGCATGGCGTCAAGCACTCACAAGTAAATATAAACACACACTCGATGAGATCGGACTCGCTGTCAAAACGCTGGTGTGAAGAACAGCGGTAGCAGCAGCGAGCGAATTGACCTTCGTGCTGCGTCGCGTTTCATCGCGAACTAAGCAACGACAACACAGCGTACGTGAAGGTATCAACCGGCGGTGCACCTAGACTGCACTCATCGCATATCGCTTCGAAGATTGGGCCTGCACGGCCGCGCTCACCTGCGCCAAACGCAACCGCCGCTGGAGTCGAACCCCCCCCCCCCCCCCACCACCACCACCACCACCACCCACTCCAAGCGCCTTCAGCGCCTACAGAAAACAGCACGCTTCCTCACTGCCTTCCTCCCTTGCGCGCTCGAGATCAATCCACCATCCTTGGCTCACCCTAACACACTTTCACTGGCACCTACAGTGTGCTAACACCATGGCCACGCGCCATATGCTGTAGGTGCCAACTGAAAGTATGTCAGGTTGAGCCAAGGATGGGGGAGTGATCTCTAGTGCGCTAGGGAGGGAGACAGTGAGGAAACGCGCCATTTTCCGCACGTGTGCAAGGCGACTGGGGAAGCGAAGGCGGGGGGGGGGGGGGGGGGGCATAGCGTTCGACTCTAGCGGCGGTTGCTGCTGAGCGCGGCCGCTAGGTCCTACCTTCGAAGGGATCTGCGGTGAGTAAAGTCTAGGTGCACGGACGGTTGATACCATCGTGTACGCTGTGTTCTCGCCGCTTAGTGCGCGTTCAAACTCGAGGCAGAACGCAGGTATAATCGCTCGCTGCTGCTACCGCTGTTTTTCACGCCGGCGTTTTGACTGCGAGTGCCCACGCTCATCACGTGTGTGTTTACATTTGCTTGTGAGTGCGTCACACCATGCTTTTTAATTTATTTAGTAAGCGAATGTTTACGAGACTTATACGGCCGATATAACTACATTGTTTATTTCCTATAGCTGTCTACTAATTCTCTATCGCCATCCATGTTTCGCCTCTCGGGCGAAACTGCGACATTTTGGGCTAAGAAGTTGCGTACGAAAGGCACAGCTTAGTGAATTGCGCCCCACGTGTGTTGCGTGCTAGTCGTTAGTCGTGTGTTTCTTTGAAACATTGAAGTGGTTTAGGCTTACTGCAACTTCATTCTCTTATGGAATATCAAACAATATGTAAGTTTCGACTTGTCTGATTATGCCTATCGCTATGTCTGCATAGGTCTTGCGGAGTGAGTCAAAATATGTGCCTATATGTTAGATAATTTAATGGCTTGTTTTTATTTGTATACATCTAAAACAACACTATGGCAGAAATTAGTGGGTAAATGTGGATAACCATTACCATGCAGCAAATCTAAAGTGACAAGATCAAGTTAAAACATGAAAACAAAACGTGGCGCAAAGCCGAAGAGGCAACGTTTCTCTAAACGATTCTCATGTAGGATGAAGCGTCGTACAGGCAGCGCGCGTATACACTAGCGACATGTTAGCCTTTTGTAAATGTTCTACGAAAGTTAATGTATAAACATGCTCTATACGCCAAGAAAAATAATTATAATGGGGAGTCACGTTCATGCGCTTGTGAGTGTCAATGACATTTCAAGTGTCTCAACGTGCGAGCTCCCGCGTGCGAAAAGCTGAAGGGGGAATAATTTGGCATGGAATTCCATACCGCTGACTGTGAGCCCTTTGACGCACTAGTGACGTATAGCGCTACGAAGTGTGTACCCACTACAAGTCTTACAGCCATGCTCCTATACAAATACTTTTTCTTCGTTTTTCTTTTTTTTTCTTTTTTTTCCCGGACAGCATCAGATTCGGACACCCTTCCATACCACGTTTGCGTAATTAATTGCCCGACATCGTTCTTAAAAAATGTCTTTATTGGCTAAAAAATAATCTGTACTTTCAGCCTTCATTTGTATTGGCTTTATTTGTTTTTCTTTCTGTTTTATGCGCTAGCGACACGTAGCTTTCATGTTCAGCTTTTTTTTAAAACATGTGTTACTCGTAGTTGTGTTATCAAGTGTTCCCACCCCTATGTAATACCCGTAGCAATGGGGTATTTCAGGAAATAAAACTCAACTTAACTGAACGCACACATGCGATCCATGAGCCAAATACACCAAGAATGCTTCGCTTGACGTAGATGTCAACTGGACTTGAGTCCGCAAGTTTTTTGTTCTATGTTTTTTTATCGGGATAGCAATTATATGAACACTCGAGCCGTATTTCCGCCGTCACCGTCGCCGTGATGTTCCGTGTAGAGTCCAAGTGCGAGAACACCATGGCCCCGCCCCATATGCTGTAGATGCCAGTGAAAGCGTGTGAGGGTGAGCCATGGATGGCGAATTGACCTCGAGCGCGCAAGGGAAGAAGGCAGGGAGGAAGCGCGCCGTTTTCCGCACGTGCGCAAGATGCCTGGGTAGGGGGAGGGATAGCGTTCGACTCCAGCGGCGGTTGGTACGGCGCGGCTGAGCGCAGCCGCGTAGTCCCAATCTTCGAAGCGATCTGCGATGAGTAGAGTCTAGGTGCACGGACAGCTGATACCTTCATGTACACTGTGTTCTCGCCGCTTCGTTCGCGATGAAATGCGAGGCAGCCGGAAGATCACTTCGCTCGCCGCTGCTACCGCTGTTCTTCACGCCAGCGTTTTGACAGGGAGTATCCGCTCATATCGAGTGTGTTTATATTTACTTCTGAGTGCGTGACACCAAGCTTGTTAATCTAGTAAGCGAATGTTTACGAGTTTATACGGTCGATGTATAACTACTATCCTTATTTCGTATAGCTCTTTACTAATTCCCTGTCGCCATCGATGCGTCGCCTTTCGTGCGAATGTGCGACATTTTGGGCTAAGAAGTTTGGTAGGAAAGACGCAGCTTAGTGAATTCCGCCCCATGTATGTTGCGTGCTATTCATCAGTTGCCAGTTTCTTTCAAATACTGAAGTGTTTGACGCTGACTGCAACTCCATTCTCTTATGGAATATCAAATAATACGTAAATTTTGACACGTCTGGGTATGCGTGTCGTTATATCTGCATACGTCTTGTGGAATAAGAATCACTATACATGACTATATGTTAGATATTTTAATGGCTTGTTCTTATTTGTATACTTATAAATGAACACGATGGCAGAACTTAGAGAGTAAACGCGGATAAGCATTGCCATGCAGCAAATCAGAAATGTCAATAGCAACTTTAAACGTGAAACCAAAACGTTGTCCAAAGCAGTAGGGGCAAAGTTTATCTAAGTGATTATCACGTGGGATGAAGCGTTGTAGGGGCAGCGCATGTATACATTTGCACCATATTAGCCTCTAGAAAATTTCCTACGAAAGTCAATGTATAAGCCTGCTGTATAAGTCGAAAACAATAATGGTGAGTCACGTTCATGCGCTTGTGAGTCTCTACGACTTAAAGTCTGTCAAGGAGCGAGCTCGCGCGTGCGAAAAGCCGAATGGTTAAGAATATGGCATGTATTCCATACCGGCGTCATTGATCTCTTTGACGCACTCGTGCTCTTGTGCGCGTCATTAAGTGTTTCAATTGAGCTGCTTGGATCAAAAGAGAGCGTATGCTCACGCTAGGCTCCTAAAGGGACGGCAAATCCCAGCTACAGAAGTGGTAAACAACCTGTAGGCATAGAGTTTCATACAGTAAATAGAGGCAACTGCTGCGCTACTGTCTGTAGGGTCTGCAAACAGGGTTATTCAGCCATGATGGGAAGGATGGTTACTGCATGCACGTGTGTAAACTACTAACCACCATTCCAATGGTGGTTGAACGATCTCAGCGCCACACTTGCCTCTAGCAATCATTGTAGGAAACTCCATGCTTGCGGGATATCACAGCGACTACGCTGCGTTGATGGCTGTAAGCCTTCATTCCTCAATATTGATAACAAATATTAAAGTGACCGCTTAGATGCTGCCCGACCCTTGCTGCCACCGTGAAATGAAAGGAAGCGATAGTCAGCAGCGCATTGCAATTCCTGTCAAAGTGACAAATGAAGCAAAGGTGGCTAAGCGTTTGCTTATCACGAACACTCGCTAAGCTTCTATGAGCTTAATCAGGGAAGAAATACTTTCACACCGAATGAATACTTTGCTACCGTCTTGATTTTCACTCAAAATTGCCATAAACAAAGACAACCCATTTCCCTTACATGGTTTACCCGGTGCATAGAGCGCTTAACCTGCTCAAAATTATTAACTTCTGCTGAAGTAGCACTGTATGTTGAACATATGCAGCCAACCTGAATGCTTAATCGAGTCGTCGTATGCCGCGATGAACAGCTGATAATATTGCTGTTGTCACAACAAGGCGAGCTCAGCGTATTGATGCATTTTCGGAAGTGAAATCGCTAACGAGTGTCACTCGCTATGACCAGAAGGGCAATCTACTTCCAAGGCCTGTAATAAGCTAAGTGATAATACATCGCCACGAGGACGGCCGGTTTTCACGCTGCATTTGATTTATTTAATTAACTTAACTATCTGACGGTAAATAAAGCAGATCATTACAATGGCCCGTAGTAAAGAGCGACCACAGCCTTCAAAAAGTTACAATTCTAAAAAAGCACATTCAGGAGAACATTCAGAAGTCATGCCTAGTGGTTTAACCATAACATATGGGCGTACCACCATACTTCAGAAGGCGGCAATCTATCCAGAAATTTTTCAGAGAAGATAAACGCTGCGAGAAATTCGGGCAAGTGCATTAATTCAGGAGCATAAACTAAAGTCATCTCTGCTCTAAACCATGGAAGTGTGTGCAGGAAGCTGCCACTTGATCCCCAGCTAAGTTGTCTCCCATTCCTGTCCATTGTGTATTTTCGTTGAATAAACGATGCACTGGGAATAAATTTACGCACTAGCCCACTTGTATTTCTTCACTTTGCTAATCTGCAATACCGACTGTTGTAAATATACGTGCGAGCAGCTTTGCTCAGAATTAAAAGAACATACAGTGAGCAAATCTGCGAAGTTGGGAGTGGCCCGAAAATGTTTTGACCAATCGTGGAGGCTGATTGCAGAAATTGCAATCAAAACAGTTCGGAATCATTTTACGTTATAGCGAACCTAGACAACAATTTCACTTTTTCCTGTGATTTTTGTAGTAACTTCATAATTATCGACTTCAGGTGTCATGATTCGTTTCAGCGATAAAGTCATAAAGAACTGAAAGCATAACAATTTGCTAACGACTGCGTCTTGATCCAGTTTTTGTTTTTAATCTCGGCTCAACATACGCTGCTAAACGCACTGCTATTGCGAATAAAATGTTCGTTACTCTACTTTCCGCAGTGCATAACATATAACCTAGAACAGCAACGCATTTAGGTGCAGATCGTGGTACGCATTTTTTTAAATGTGCGCAAAGAACGTGGCCTGTAGCAAATTGTTAAGCCATATGGAATAGTTTACTTCACTTGGGGTGTTAGAAAATGCTTTCTGAGCTGATTGAATAATTGGCATAGCATGAAATGATTTAGTTAAATCGCGATCATCTCACAAATTCTGGTTTCTAAAACTGCTATCAAACAGAATAATTATAAGTTCATTCGCTAATCTATTATTTTTATCATCAGACAAAGCCGTCCGTGAAACGCCGAACAGTTCACTGAATATATTCAAATTTTCCCAGAAAGATAGGACCGCGACTATTTTGTAGACGAGTTCAACACTAGGCGCACAAATGGCAACTTTGTTTTATGGTCAAAACGTACCATTCTCCCGGTTTGTCCATATTTACCGTTACATGCTATTTATTTGCCTGCATCGGTATTACCAGTGTTCTAAAAATTTGGATGGGTCATTAGTGAAAGGATGACAAGTTTCTCACATAAGTATGAAATAATATCCAGATCCCGTTATGGTTCTCTAAAACAAGAGTCAATGCAACAGGGGTTGCTCTAGAGAGATTGCAGAGTCCGCCCTGCGATGTGTTTTCGCGACTTAGTTCGCGTAAAGCGAGCGGCGGCACGAAGGTCAGTTCGTTCGCTGCTGCAGCTGCGCTTACCTGTTACAGCGTTTTGACAGCGAGTTTCCACGGTCATCGAGTGAGATTCGTTCTTGTTTGCTTGTGCGTGCGTGAAATCATGCTTGTTAATTTATTTAGTTTACTTATGTTTACAAGTTCATAAGCTTGATCAAACTACTGTCCTTACTTCATATAGCTTTCCACTAATTTGCTATTGCAATCGACGCTGCGCCTTTCGGGCAAAACTGCAACTTTTTATATTCTTGAACATTCTTAATAGTGATATTGTGATGAAGCGTTCACACGACCTTTAATACGCCACGAAGACGCGGCGGACCGATCACACTCAAGGCACAGATCAACCTCAAGATGAGTCCCCACAAGCGATGAAGACGACGAAGCCGATGTGATGATGAACATGTGCACCCAACGAAGAAGTGACTAAGAAATGCCCACATTAATTTCCCCCGCGTGCGAGTAGCCAGCCGGGCCGCAACTTAAAGGGACGGCGAACGCCTTGTGAGAGGCTTCATGCGAGAGAGGTGGACAATCTCGGCAGCGCGACAGCGGTGGTTGGAACCACAATAGGTTGGACGCGATAATTAACGGGAGAAGTCTGCTCCAAGACTTTGTATGGGCCTATGAACCGGAACTGAAACTTGGCACACAAGCCACGAATGCGAACTGGTGTCCGGAGTAGCATTGTAGCAGTGTTCATCGCCCAGGCGGAAGAACACTGGGCGATGGGATGCGTCATAGAGGTTCTTGCAGTCCTGTTGCCTTGCCTCATTGTTTATGCGGGCGAGCTGGCGACAGTGAATGAGGCGTGATATATATTCTTCACAAGAGGCATGGAGCGACAGGGGAGGAGAAGAAAGAGACGTCAAGAAAAGAAGAGGGCGAATGGCCATAGACGAGGTAGAATGGCGAGTAACCAGTTGCGTGTTGTAAGGAGGTATTGTACTGAAAAGTCACGAATTGCTAAATTTTCCAAGTTTCTGTGGTCTGGTTGAATTTAGATGGCTATCATGTCGGAGAGCGTGCGATGAAAGCGCTCAGTCAGGCCGTTGGTTTCAGGGTGGCCACTGGAGGTTGTCTTGTGGGTGGTGCGGGAGGCTCCGAGCAATTCGCCTACGATTTGTGAAAGGAATGCCTTTCCATGGTCGCTCAGGATGACACGAGGAGCACCGTGACCTAGGATTAATGCTTGAAGTATAAATGCAGCCACTTCAGAAGCCGACGCCGAAGTCACGTAAACTGTTTCGGCGTAACGTGTCAAGTGGTCTACGGCTGTCACTATCTATCAACTGCCGGTGAGAGTCGTGGAAAGGGGACCATACAGATGAATGCCAACTACTTCGATTGGTGCCGACGGACACAATGCGGACGGCGAACAATGGACCTGTCGTCTGTCTCTATCCGATGTGTGATGACGGAAGTGCGTCCCAACGAAGTGGCATGCACGTCAAAAGAAGTTCCATAATTTTCACCAAAGCAAGCAACTGTTGTGACTGTGAAGAGGTTAGGTCGGAACACATGGCAGCTTCAAGGGCAGAGAGAGATGCGGAACGTCCAGCAGAAGGAGTTTCAGGGGAAGCCGCTTCAACAGAAAAAACAGAGAGGCTCGAATTTAGTGACGCAAGCCAACATAGTGCCCTTAGGGATGAGAAGTTTTTCGGACGTCGATTGGTAGCGCGGACGAATGCGGAACCATTGTCAAACCGGACCATCCTTGATGCAAAGACAAGCCCTCTTCTGACACTGGGCGCAGATGGTTGAACAAACACGTCACCACGGTTAATGGATTCCGACGCGATTACAACAATTCATTGATGGCAAGGAAGTAGCTAAGGTGTCCTCTTCAGCAAACAAGCAATGTGGTGCGTCATCTGTATGAAGCGAACTGGCGTTGTCGGTCAAGTGGAGAACACCTTGCCGACAGCAGATGGAAGCGGACGCCGTAGAAAGAAAATTCTATCCTAATATCAGCTGCTGGATACACGAACTTAGCACTGCGAATTGTACATTATGCAGAAGTCCATCAATGTAAACACAAACAGTGCACATGTCGGAATATCGAATGGCGTTCCCTTGAGCAGGGAATAGCGTAGATCCATCATAAGGACTGGTAACTTTCCTTCTGCGCGAACAGAAATCACGGTGAAAAACTGATAAACTAGCACCAGTGTCTATTAAGGCTTCCACGTGTACTCCTTCTACGAAAACAGATAGCATATTATGCGGACGCGCTGGAGGAATTTCTGTCCTATCGTGCTATGCAGCTTTTCCTCCAAAAGCTGCAGAATTTAGTTTTCCGGGCGACGGTCGGCGAATAGAGAGGCTGGTCGAAGTGGTGACGTAGAGCTACGAAGGGGTAATGGCGAGCGGCATCTGGCTGGACGGTAGCTAGAAGCTGTCTCGGGCGTTGCAGGTGGCGATGGAGAGCGGCCGGAACGCGGAGCATAAGGAATACGGTTGGAAAGAAGTTCCAGCCAAAAATTCGTCCCTTTCGTAGATGTCATATCCGCGACGCTCGGCTGGCTGTTGCTTGTGACATAAATGTGCGATGTGGCCACGATATCCACAGTAGTAACATACAGGGCCTGTCAGACGCCATGGCGAAAGTAAGGTTACGTGCGTTGGTAGACATCGAAGCCAAGTGCCTCGGCGTTGGTTTTGGAGGCATCGATGGAACGAGGGCTAGGTTAACTGCGGCTACCTGCGCGTACGTTGGTGGGGCCCTAGGGGCTAGAGGGTCCGTATACGCAGTACCAGCTATGGAGACCAACGCCTCCTTGAAAACGTCACGCAAAATTAGCTAATCGCTATTAGCTAACCTCCCGTGTCTGGGAGGTTAGCTAATAGCTTAACCGTCACTCTGTCCTGGTCGGGTGCTCTCTCCGTTTTCTTTCTGTCCAGGGCCGCTTTCAGGTCATGGAGCTGGAAAGGGACGATCCAGATCCGCGGTCTCTAGGCCTGTATATGAGCACGCTGACCCGCGCGGGTCCTGGAGGCTGCAGAGACATTCATCTCTGAGCGCTTGAGCCAATTTGGTTGCCTCCGTCATAGGCGTGTATCGCCCTCTTGAGATGTTTTGGGGTTTCTGCTCGTGTTTGGTTGGGTTCAATTAGGGCAGGAAAGAGGCGCCATTTACTATGGTTTGACGTCTGCTTAGCAGCAGTGTTGCAGGGATCAACCCAGTTGGAGTCAGCGAGCTGGGCTGCGTACTCGGCTGCTCCTGGGTGAGCTGTGCAATCGGTATTTTAAGTTGACGGTTGTGCTTCTACCGGCGCCATCGGCGAATGAGGCTGTGCCGAGCCTCCCAGAGGTGCGGGAGGTGGTTGTCCACCGCCGGCGTTACGTCTGAGAGCTCAACTTTCTGTTCAGTGAACTTGGTGACGAAGCGCCGTCACCAAGTTCTGTGACCAGATCGTGAGCTCTGTTTAGCAATACAGGTCGAATTTGCGCACGCCTTTGTGAATTTTGTCCAGTACGGAAGTGTGGCTTGTTGGTGTGGGCGAGTGAGGGGTTTCGTACGTACTGTAGTAAGTAGTGTGCGGTGGTCCGCTACCCGAGGGTCTTCTCGGTGTTGAGCCAATCTGCATATCGAATGTTTTTGGTAAGTGTGAGATCGTAGCATGTGTCCCGGTTACAGAGTTACCAATACGAGTAGGGTGCGCCGGATCCGGGTGAAGAGTAAGGCTCAAGGTGGAGATAAGCTCCGCCAGCTTTCTACCTCGTTTCTGTTCCTTGCGGTACCCCCAAAAGGGGCTAGGAAGCGTTAAATTCACCTACGGTGACAAAGGGTTCCTTGCCTGCCACCCGGAGTGCTTTGCTGAAAATGTCGGCGTAACATTAGGCAATTTGGGTGAACTGTAGAGGTTTAGTATGTGTAGTGACGGGTCCTGTTTTGTAAGGGGGAGGAGGGTCATCATAGCATACGAGTAGACCATGGTGCAGTCCAGGCCGACTGGCGTAGCCGCAAAATTTTGATGCACACAGATTACGGTCTGCGCGTCCCGTTGGTAAACCTTGACATTTGTTATTGTAGCGTCATCTCCCGGCTCCTGGAGAGCCACCACAGCAGGCATGTCATTGAGGATTGTAACGTGGATGCGTAGGGCTGCCCGTTTAGTACGGGCTTTTAACTCCCCCCTCCCCCCCCCCCCAGTTCCACTGTAGGATTATAATTTTTGTCGAATTGTTGTGCGAGCTACGGGTTTGCCTATCGGCCCCCGCCATTTTTCTCACTTAGGTTTGGTAACCCATTCGGGAGGATAAGCGAGCCGGCGGGGTCCAGGGCTTCGGCGTTTTCCTCCAGAGGTGTGATTGGGCTCTCATTGATCTCCCCCTCTGACGGGGAGTGAAGTCTGGGGACGTTAAAGTGAGTATCAGATAAGGAGACCCGTTTAATGATAACAAACTTATGGGTCGTGCTAGCGGAGTTAGGTATTTGGGCAGCTATCATGCCCGAAATGAGCTCGGTAAGGCCCATTAGCGTTACCAATGGGTATCGTTACCCGCACATGCCACCAGGCATATACCGATTCTGAACGATGTGGCCGAACGCTACGTATATCCGGTCATAGCCGAGCTAAGCCACTACTATTTTTTTAGGCAGGTGGACCCTTTTTAGGCAGGTGGGCTCGCAGCGTTCTCTTACGGGGGTATGAGCCATTCGTGAGCAATTGACGTGTCCTAACGTGTTTGTGCAACGCCGCCGCGAACGCGTTTGGGAAAGGGCTCGCGTCGACGTGCCGGTTCTAGCGTGAGGGCTTCCGAGGCCTCACGCTAGTAGGCTCCGATGTAGTAGGCGATGTAGTAGACTCCGCAGGTTGTAGGTATCTGGTAGACGACACCGGTTATACACCCTACAAGCTTTAAGCAGTCTATGAAGGAAGACCACACCAGGAGGTACAAAGACGATGACCTGGGAAAAGAATCACAGGAAAAGCTTGTAGGGTGTATAGCCGGTGTCATATACCAGATACCTACAACCTGCGCAGCCTGTTACCTCGGCCGGACCAGGCAATGCCTTAATGCTACGCAACGTGAGCATAATAGCAATGTGAAAAAAGAGCAAGCTGATGGTTTTCTTGCACAGCACTGCAAGAATTGGCCCTGCGGGCCCCTCTTTAAAGACACAGTGATTCAAGGACAAGGCTAAACAAGATGACGAGGCTCTTCATTGAAGCATGTCACATCGCCAGCTTCGGTGGGTCTTGTATCAGCAAACCGTTCATGTCATTATCAGGAAAAGAGGTGGCGTTTATACTGACAGCATGGATTTTTTGTCACTAACTTCCCATTCTATCGCGAGAGGTGCCGCCAGGTTTCTTGGAGCACGTGTTCTCTTGAAAGCGAGAGAAGGGTATATATGTATGTGGTGATGCCGCATTAAAAACTCGTTGTTGAAAGTTAGCGCCAAACGTGTGTGTTGTCTTTGTTCTTGTGTCCTGTTTCTCATGCGCTACGCCTTTTACCTCCATCATGTTATATCGACAAGCGCAACGTGCAACGTTAGTCAACATCTTTTCACTTGAGAAAGTTTCTGGCACTATAATCAAGAAGGTAATTACAATAAATCCATCAGCTGCGACAGCTTGCACTAGAAGTAGGTTTCCCATGGAAGTGGCATGCGTATTTTAGCAGAAACGTCAGAACGACGCCCAATATGATTACCTCTGTGTATATTTATCTTCATTACTTGAAGTATTGTCAAATACTCAAGGAAAACGATAGGCACAGATAACAGAACGGACTCTATACCTTATCGAAACACAATTATTCAACCCAGAGATCAGTGTACTTGTCACCATGGTAACGGTACCACACAGTATTTAATAGACGTAATGGCATCGTCCACTTATCCAGTACAAAATGATGTTACGAAGACATGTTGAATTCAGAGAAAAGCTTGAGCCAATTATTGGGTCCTTTTATTGAGCTCGTTGTGCTGCGGGGCATCTGGCACAGCAGTGAGGCCAAACCCTCGGATCCACACCCGCTGCCCCAGGAGGATGTTGGTTGCACCCTGCAGCATCTTGGCACCTGTATTACAATGACCATTAGCATCCAAGCACTGATGGCATAAACATATGCGACAAAAACTTATTTTTGTGTAATAAAAATACACATTTTATTGAAGTGGTGTCTCCTGCAGCTGTCCGCATATTAATTACTGTTTTCAAGCAAGCGTAGTGGTTTACGTGTTACAAGTTAAACAATTCTGCCTCTTTGTTTTACTTCGTTTTAGCGCAAAAAATTCATTACATGAAAAAAACAAGCCAGAACCTAACTAGATGTCAGAGGGAATTACCAAATAATCACCGCCCAAGCACTCCGTACAGATGGTTAAACACTGAAGCTGACACGTGCAGCCCCGGTGTTTATCACTGGGTAAATCCCCATGATTCATTAAAGTATTTATCAATTATTGGTTACGTCTTTGTGTTTTTAATGAGGCTGCACACATGTTCGGGTGTGACAGATAAAAGGACGTCACTGACGGTATGCCTGCCGTCCGCTATTGTCGCATTGCCGCTTGCGATTCTTTAAAATTAAATTGCTTCAAATTTAAATCTGTCCATCACGTAGCACAATGAATGGCTCATACCCCCTTAAGCGAAGCCTTCCCGTTACGACGACAGAATAGAATTGAAATTCTAAGCTGGAATGATGAGCTGCAACGGAGACACTGTGGGAGAAGACGGCGAACGCGAGAGCAGTGGCACGAGTGCGTTCACGCGGTTGCGCCGAGGGGCGTCAACGAGCCAGCTGTGGAAGAAGACGACGGCGTACGAGCATTGCTGAATATGATAGTTTCTGCGGACAGGCGACAGACGGGCGAATCGGCTAGCCATATGCAGCTTCATTGTAAAAACGTTGAGCGCTACTTCTTTTAGCTGTGACAACGCTACTCGCATTTACAGACATGCTTACTGCTTCATGTATGCAGGAGCTGAACAAGGATAACCATTTGATCTGGGTTCCCACAGCCCATGTTACTTCATTCTTATCAACTGCACCGTAGTTTCAACGATCGTGATTGTGAAATACATATAGTGTTTTCATATCCACGATACGCATTCAACTGGAGAAATTCACCTCCAGAAGGGTGGTAACGGTTGTAGCCTTCATGAGTGCTTATCGCTAAATGCACCACATAAAATCAGTAGACTTCCATAACTGATTTCCAATACTTCTCGGGCTTTGTATCTTTGTGACGCACAAAGGAATACATTGCTCACATGTTTCCTGATAACACTTCAGTAAGGCAGCATTAGCTTAGCTCTCCAGCAATTTCTTAGCTCTCCTCTCTAGGGTTAAGAAATTAAACGGCAGAAATGTTATGTTCCTAAACCAAATTTGCATATTTTTCCATTGCCAGAAAAATGCCCCTTCTATTGTCCTTCTACGCCTGATAAAATCTGCCAAACTTATAACAGGTGGAGCCCTAGCTCAGAAAAAATAGGTATATGCGAGGTTCTATTCGGCAATTACGCACGCTAGACGCACAATAAAATGTGTCGTGGTCGTGGTGTTTCTTTATTAGCTAAAAACTCATTTTGTTCCGTCATCTTAATACTTATGTCAGGAAACACAACGTTGTTTCAATATTATGGCGTTTAAGGGCTTTGTGTATGTGTGCCAATTACCCTTATTGTCGTCGCAAATGTTTAGTGTGATATAAGGCTTTACGTTCATATATGTAAAGGCTATTTTGATTTAAGCACAAGCTAGTTTTAAAGAAGAATGATAAAACGAGGACATTACCGGCTTGGTACACTACTTACGAGCTCGGTAGCTTAATGGTTACTTGCAAAAATTGTAAACGCTATACGCTAATTGTTGTGTTCCTATGTCGTCTGCATTTTGCCTCTTCTAATGCGTTGTTGCTCGAACTTGCAAACGCAAATCAAACATGAGACCAGCGCAAAGTATTGTTTGACATTCGTATTTACTAAATGTACAAGCACATGGGTTAGGTAATCACATGATATCTTACTACAGAGTTTTCCAAACACGCGCGTAGAGGGTAATTTCAACTGGTAGTGGAACTCGCGAAGACTGCTTCAAAGAGATGCAAGTCACGACAGAAAAGATGGTTGTGGTACGATGGTCAACCTGCACGCAAAGTCGGTGCCAAGAAATTGACCGCCTATCACCCTCGTATCCGTGCGAGCAAATTCTGCCCGTTCTAAGCCATGCACTCCAGCGTGGAAGCACCAGTGTACTGGGCCGTAGGGGCCATCAAGAAGACAATGAGAACAAGCCACGTCGGCGGAAGACGACGGAGCTGAGAATAGGAGCAGAGAATACGCGTTTTCTTGATCAGGCTGCAACGTTCCGGAGGCCAACAACTCTCGGAGGGACACGGTCGAGCGACAACGCACTAGGAGACTTACAAGCGATACGCTTTCCGCTCCCGTTGTCCAGCAGACGCAAAGTAATCTGCGTGAGCCCGCCTGTCCTCTAACCACGAACAAGTCTTCGCGCGACACAGTTACGTGAGCTTTGTGGACCACAATACCATGAGCGAGCTGTGCAAGTAGGAACGTTTTGCAGGAACGCACTTGCGTTGTGCTCGTATACCCAATGTATTGTGTACTTGCGATTTGTTCTGTTCATGGTTGAATATACAGAGGTTTACTTCAGCTGCAACAAATGTTAAAAAATTGCTTGTGGCAGCTCACACAATTCTAATCCATGATCTAGATCACTCGATGAGGCGATCATTACTTCTACGACAAATCAAAATGCTTATATAAATAATAAACATAATTACGCTAATTAACATTACAATTAATTATTTCACGGCACATATTTTAACGTACGATTTGAAGCTAGTGAGTTCGCCAGGCATATCCACTTGGACTGTATTTTCTGGAGTGCACCACTTTGGAGATAATAATTTTCAGTGTC
This sequence comes from Dermacentor silvarum, assembly GCF_013339745.2. Taxonomy (NCBI): domain Eukaryota; kingdom Metazoa; phylum Arthropoda; class Arachnida; order Ixodida; family Ixodidae; genus Dermacentor; species Dermacentor silvarum. The sequence continues at coordinate 77,517,666 of NC_051158.1, forward strand.
CGACAATGCTTAAGACAGCGTTTTCTTAAATGTTCAACTGGAACGCTAATGCAGCCTTGTTTCTTGTAATGCGCTTGTTACATTACCGAACAAGGTCGGTGGAAATCATGACCTAGGTAATACACCTGCACAGAAGCTTACCCATTTATAGCTTTCTGCCAATACAAGTTATTATCGAAGCAGGTTGATATTGCTAGAATGCTACAAACAACGTCGAACATCGAACTTACCCAGTGATTGTAACTCTGTGTCCGTTCAAACTGCACTCAACGTGTATGCACGGATCTTCTAAGTTCCTACTTTGTCCTGGAGGAATCAGATTACCGAGAACAACGCAGCCTCCTGTTCGTGAAAGATAACACAACATCATATTAATTAATTTAATTATGGGGTTTTACGTGCCAAAACCAGTTCTGATTATGAGGCACGCCGTAGTGGGGGACTCCGGTAATTTTGACCACCTGGGGTTCTTTAACGTGCACCTAAATCTAAGTACACGGGTGTTTTCGCATTTCGCCCCCATCGAAATGCGGCCGCCGTGGCCGGGATTCGATCCCGCGACCTCGTGCTCAGCAGCCCAACACCATAGCCACTGAGCAACCACGGCGGGTGCACAACATCATATATATATATATATAAATATATATATATATATATATATACAGGGTGTAGCAGCTATAACGCAGCACGATTTAAAAACCGACGAACGGCATTACGCGAAGCCAACCTAGTGCGTACTCCAGTACAGTGGAGTAGCCGCCAGTAATATTTTCGAACTAGTGAGATTAAATTAATTATTTGTAAATAATTATCTAACTCAAGAAGTACTGTCCTAATGGTCAAAGTGTCAATGAGAAAGTTGTAGAGCAACATGAAAAACTCCCGATACAGCTTTCGGTTGCTCAATACGTGCTACATAAGTGTTTTTCCGAGCATGAAAGAAGCCCACGAATACACGCAAAGTGCCTCGAGCGGCCAGTCGTGCGGCAATTCTGCGTGTATTCACGAGCTCCTTTCACACTCAGAAAACAAAAAAGGCGTGCATTAGAACTGGGTAAGTACCGTAATCAGACAGTACAAGTTACAGTTATTGCTTGAAGATATTCCTAGGGCAGGCACAAAATCGCCATTTTCGACGTGAGATTTACGCGTGTTCAACGCAATCATTGTACCCTAAGCTCGGCCGAGACAGATGCTGCTACTATAGGGATTGCTGTTGGGTTCACCATAGGGGTCGGGCACATGTGTGCTGACTGGTCAAGTTCAAATTATCTGGCGTAGGCCAACTTTAGGATCGAAATAACGAAAGTCTGGGCCCATAGAAATGCATGGGCGCTGGCTGAAACCTTCGATCAGGATTGAATTAACCGAAATATTGAATTAACCGGAGTTGAATTAACATGTCTACTGTACTCAGTGTGATAACATAAGTTGAAATGTGCAACTTCCACCTTTTTTTTTTTGTAATGACAGTGTCATTGGAGTCATATCGAGGTGTGCCGTGACGGCACACCTCACACAATTTTTCAGTTTGTCAGGTGAAAGGATACTATATCACGAGCTGTGGCAGCCGGCACAGCGGCTGTTTCTGCGTATTGCGTCAAGTGGTCGAAGGCGACGACTGTCCAGCGGTTTCCGGAATCCGCGCTCGGAAAGGGTCGATGCAGGTCAATGCCAATGCCAACGAATGCCATGGCAGGACACGGGATTGGCTGGAGAGGCCCATAGACATGTTGAGCAGGAACCTTGCGGCGTTGGCACTCAGGGCACGACTGAATGTACGTTCACACAAAGGTCTACATGACACGTCAATAAAACCTCTAGCGAAGCCGGGTGTACGTCCTGAAGACACCCGCATGTACACACTGTGGGTCAGTGTGGAAGGTAGAACGTATTTCTCAGGTATGGCAAGCGCAAGCAAAGAAAGAGGAAGAGAAAGAGACCATACGAACGAAGGCACACAAGAGGACATTGGGAAAAGGGAGAAGTGAAGAGAGCGCGTGGAGACGTCATCTTGGAGACGGGGCGCGCGCAAGGAAGGACGTGGGGGCCTGGGCACAGCGTTCCGAGAGAAGACGATCGGAGAACGCCACTCATGGGCCTGCCTTGCTTCCTTGGCGATCCAGCGACGTCCCGCCCGAGTACCAGGGTCGGCGAGCAGCTGACCGCAGTCTCCAGAAGTACCGCTAACGCGAACCTACCCGCCAGGACATGTCAGCATTCACGCCGCTGAACGTGGACGGGCGAAGGCTTGCTGTAGCCAGTGACCATCCCATCTTCGGAACTAAGATGGGCCGGTGCGCACCTGGAGCGCCAAGAGGCACGAATCCCGCTCTGCCGGAGCACGACAGCTCCTCAGCGATTGTGTCTTCGTCACGCCAGCCGGGGTACGGGTGGAGCAGGACACCAGCGATGACTGCCCACGGCCAGGTTGCGACGACGAACCACAGACCGGGTGGCGACGACATCCGCAACGGACATAACCGGTACTAGACAGTTTTAGCAGAATGTTCACGGTTCGCTCCACTCAGACCAACGTATCCCAATGATTTGCACATAGCTGCTCAGCGGAACGCTAGCGGGAATGCTAATGCGCGTGCACACAACGGTTACGTCGGCAGCGGAACGAAGAACGCCGCCCACGCTCCGCTATACACGACGCTGTTTGCACGGAGCGTTAGGCCTCATTCACATAGCTGTCAAACGCTCCGTGGCGTCACCATCACGGCGCCGGTTTTCTTCGGGGGAGAGGGTTTGCTAACTGTTTTCCCCTCAAAAACGGGTCGCCGGCGACGCTGAGCGGTGCTCTACGTTTCCATCGCCAACACGGTGACGGAGCCCAGCCCCTACAAAATCGGCCAATCAGAAATTAATAAGCCGTCGCTAAATACAGTCATTTTACAAAGCTGAAGCTGGCAACAGCAGCGGCTGCTGGTTTGTTTACATGCTCTCCATGTGGGGGGTGGTACACCGAAAACTCAGTTGCGCGTTTCGGTGGTGCTCAAATGTGCGACATGGACAACGCCGAAGGCCAAACTTGCAGACACACAGACAGACGAGAAACTTTATTCTGTCCTAAGGGACGACTTTGTCGTAGTCGCGGGTCGCACCTGCACCGGGGGCGGAAGACCGCGATCTTCAGTCCTTTCGCAGGCCATTTGGACAGCCCGAAGCTGGACTTGAAGGTCATCGCCCTTGACGGCTTCTTCCCAGACTTCTTGCCTGTTGAAAGGCGAGTGGTGCAATGCAGAACATTGCCACAGCATGTGGTTAAACGTGAACCTTTCCTCGCCGCAGTCGGGGCAGCGGGGACCCACACCCGGAGCGTAATGGCTCAGCCTGGATCAAGACGGAAATGAGCCCGTCTGCAGCATTCTTAGCACCTAGGCCTGGGACCTGCCGAGCTTCCGGTGCGGAGCCGGGAACTGTCTGCGTCCCAGCTGGTAGTGAGCCATGATGTCGTGGAAAGTAAGAAGCGGGTCCATGGTCTGCTCGATCCCCTGCGAAACCGGGCCCCTCAGACCGGCGCGGTTGATGAGACCTCGCACCTGGTCGTGGACCAGCTCATCGGGGCTGATCGAGCCGGGAGAGACGTTCTGGCCCATGTGAGCCGGTAACCAAGTGGTGACTTGACGGACCGTGCCTGGCTTGCGGGTCCTAAGCACCGCCGCAGCCTCGGCCGAGACCGAGCCGGCGACAAAGGCCTTCGCCACCGACCTGGACTCCGTGAAGATCTGGGTAAGCCCGGGATCGCACAGAGCCAGCGCCACTGCGACTTGCTCTGCGACGGACGCCGTCGAGTGTTGGATGGACGCTGCATTCAGGATTTTGCCGTGGGGGTCAACCACCGTGGCCACATACGAGTTTGATCCGGGATACTGCGCCGCGTCGACAAAGGACGCAAGCTCTGGGTTCTGCAGGGCAATCTTGATGAGTGCTCGGGACCTGGCTGTGCGCCGGGCCTCGCTGTGTTGTGGGTGAACGTTCCTCGGGAATGTGGAAACTCGAAAGGCGTCCCTTTCTTTCTGGTGGAGGGGTATGGCGCACGACTGCGTGGCCATGGCGGTGAGGCCCGCCATCTCGAGTATTCGGCGGCCGGACTTGCTGGCAGAAAGGCGAACGATCTGTGCCGTTTTCTGTGTTCTACGATTTCGCTCGGGGTGTTGTGGACCCCGAGCTGCACCAGCTTCTCCGTGCTGATCGTCACAGGTATGCCGAGCACTCGTTTAATGCTCTTCCTGATGAGTGCGTCAATCTTGTTCTCCTCAGACCGCGACCAGTTTAGTGCGGAAGCCACGTAGTTGATATGGCTCATGAGGAAGGCCTGGTAGATCCTTAGCAGGTTGTCTTCAATGATGCCACCCCTCGGGTCGTCACTCGTGAAACGAGTCTCAGCATGTTCTCCGTCTTCGCCCTCAGGCGCGCGATCGTTTGCACATTGCAGCCCTTTGCGTTGATGACCAGTCCGAGCACCCTGAGATAATCAACCCTCGGGATGCCCTGACACGTCTTCGTTCTGAAATCGATCGGTACTTGATCCAGCGGTGTGCCGAACTTGCGGCCCTTTCTGTCTGGCCGATGCAGCAAGAGCTTCGACTTCGTCAGCGAGAGGACCAGTCCCGTGCCCTCGAGAAATTCTTCCGGGACGTCCAGGGCCTCTTGCAGAGCCCACTCCACCGCTGCGTCCGACCCACTGCCGCACCAGACGGTGATGTCGTCCGCGTAGAGAGCGTGATTCAGATTGACGCCCCCGATTCCGTCGAGTCAGACCCATAGGTCTCTCATGGCGATGTTGAAGAGCAGTGGAGATAGCACCGCACCCTGCGGCGTGACGCGGGCTCCCAGCGCGTATCCGTCTGACATCATCTCGCCCAACTTGATTGTGGCCTTACGATTCCTGAGGAAAGAGCTGACGTACGCGTGAAAGCGTTCGCCGAGCTTCAATCTCAACACAGAGTCGAGGACGTGCTTGTGTTTGACAGTGTCCAAAGCCTTGCCGAGGTCTAGCGCCAAGATGCCTCGGACGTCTCTCATGACCACGTCGACTATCTGCCTCTTGATCAATAGCATGACCTCTTGAGTGGACAGCGAGGGCCTGAAACCGACCATGCTCGGCAGGAGGAGCTGTCGTTCTTCGACGTATACCTCGATATTCTGTTGTGGATGACATGCTCCGCCCCCTTGCCCACGCAGGACGTGGACGCATAACCGGGCGCCCCATCGAGCAGACGGCCGCGTCAACTGAACACAACAGAAAGCGGGAACAATAACGAGTAGCCTAACACGCACATCAGACCGACTCAAGCTACGGCATTGGAATTGCCGCACTTTTAACAAAAAGGGGCGGCCATCCAACAGTTTATAAACGTGGCTTTGGGTGACTCAAAGGGTGACCGCTTGTTACTCGATCGTTTATTGCTCACCGCGGCGCGATCACACCTGTTTCCGGGCAGGCGCGTATATACACAAACAATGCTGTCGTTCTTGCGTTTCCTTTTTTGGAGACCACAAAAGCTCTATCGTACCTTGTTGGTGATAAGACGAAGGCTTCTCACTTATTTCGTTTTCCGGACGTGCACATAATTTTTTAGTGCGCCTATCTTCTTATCCTACTCAGGGGATATAAAAACCGAGCTGCTCGAAGCGGACAGAGACGGAGACAGCGAGTGAAGAGGCGTCCTCCCGGTTCACCGCCGCGCGCCTCAGCGCGGGCCCGTTATGCAATAGAGAAAGAAACTCGGCAACAGGGAACACTCGGCGAAAACTGGCAACAGGAAATACATCACGCTAGTATTAAAGCAGCCAGCAATTTGAATCCCCCAATCAGGAAATGCCGCTGGTCGCTGTTTGAATTCGACGAATGGACGAGAGGGATTGGCGTCGGTTGTGTCCGACACTCCACTGGGAGGGTGACTCATCAGCGCGGTCAGCGCCGGACCCGGGCGTGCTTGGACGAGTTTCCGCCGGCCGCTGGGCAGCGAGGAGAGCTTGCGCTCTGCCAATCAGCTCGACGTCTGGCTTTAGCACAATGCCTGCGTAACGAGTTTCTGTGGATAGCTCTGGCACAGCAATACCCACTGCTCCAAGTCGGCGTCAAAGAGCTTCATCGAACAGCGGGCCCTCCCAGTCCCGCATCTACAGTGACCTATGTCGGCGTGAAAGAGGTCGTGGGTTCGAGTGCGTTAATGAACTCTTCCTTAATTAACTGTAACTTAATTAACTTCGCCTTAATCCAGTTGAACCCTTAACCAAAGGTCGTGGGTTCAACCCCCACCAAAGGTGGAGGGTTCGACTATTCAAGGGTTTGGCCAACAGGTTTCATCACAAGGTGCGCACAACGCCAAGCCATCGCTTCGACTCCCAGCGATGGTCGTGCGTTTGACTCCCACCAAAGGTCGTGGGTTCGAGTACCTTAATTAACTTTGCCTTATTTAACATCAAAGATTGTGGGTTCGACTATCACCAAAGGGAGAGGGTTCCACGCCCACCAATGGTCGTTGACTCCAGTACCTTAATTAACTTTGACTTAATTAACACTAAAGGTCGTGGGTTTGACTCCCACCACTTTTTGGACCATCGTATTGCCACTTGTAGGTAGTGGGTCGAGGGCAAGAGTGGGTCGAGCCCAAGAGAAGAAGACCGCGCGCCCCTTCTCTGCTCGAGCCAGCCCCGACGGTCGCGTCTTCCAAGAGCCAGCTGCTCTACGTTTATTAAACCTTCACGACTACTTGAGGCTCGTGACAAACTGGTGGAGGTGCCGGGTAAGCGTCTTCACGGATGTTGCAGACCCCTCCAAGGATCCGCGCTACGAATCCAGTGCCTGTCGATACTCCCGTGCATCGGGCCAGCCGCAGGATCAGGGGACTGTCTCCAGAAGTCGTCAACGCTACAGTTCCCACCACATCAACCGGCATGACCAGCGCTTCTCTTCAAACCGCCCCAACCAGTACGGGAAGCACGATGTCCAACCGTTACACACTTGAGAGCCCACGGATCCCGAAGACGTTTCATGGCACAGTGTTCGAAGACGTCGAAGACTGGATGGTCGAATACGAGCGCGTGGCCTCCATGAACGAATGGAACGACACGGAAAAACTCCGACACGTCTACGTCTACCTGGAGGATGGCCTGCGTACGTGGTTTCAGAACCGCGAGGGGCACCTGACGTCGTGGCGCGAGTTTTGTCGTCAGCTTTTGGAGACATACACCAGTCCAGATCGCCACGAACGAGCGGATTGTGCGATTCAGGCCCGCGTCCAGTTGCCAAACGAAACTCTGACCACTTACGTCGAAGACATGACGCGCCTCTTCCGACGGGCAGATCCAAGAATGACGGAGGAGAAGAAGTTACGTCATCTGATGCGCGGGGTCAAGGAGCAACTCTTCGCTGGCCTCGTACGGAGCCCTCCGAAGACGGTCGCGGAGTTCTTGTCCGAGGCCGTGACTATGGAAAAGATGCTTCTGCATCGCTCGAACATGTATGAGCGGCAAGCGAACAGCATGTCTGCTGCTGACATTTTCACGGCCATAGGAAGCAACGGTGACCGTCTGCGAGAACTCATCCGCTCTGTCGTGCGTGAAGAGTTGCAAAAGGCCGCCGTAACACCGCACCCTACGGTAAGCTCCATAGCGAGCATTATCAAGGACGAAGTGCACCAGGCGCTCCGTGACACCTTGCCTCCTGCTAACGCTGTGGCAGTACCTCCTGAATATCCGCGTGCGACCTACGCGGAAGCCCTGAAGCGCCCTGCTCCCTCTCCTCCGCTGTTCGTTCGTGCTCCTCTACGGTGTCAATTCAGTCGGCGCAGCCGATGTCGTACTACGACGCTGGGTATACACCGCCGCCGGTTGTTCATGCCGCTCCATTTGCCCACCATTCGGAGCAAGCGGTTCACTACGTCGACGACAGACGCCCGCCCCCTCGCAAGTCGGATGTTTGGCGCACACCCGATCATCGGCCTCTGTGCTTCCACTGCGGTGAAGCTGACCACCTGTACCGCCAGTGCCCATACCGGCGCCTTGGGATTCGCGGCTTTTCCGCATACTCGCCGCCACCCCGATACGGCCAGCGACCCCGGGAAATTGAGGACTACCACTCTCAGCAGCGCTTGCCGCCGCCTGCCAGGCGGCAGTCGCGATCGCCGTCTCCCAGACGATTTTCACCTCCGCCCCAGCGCTATTCTCCCGAGCGGTCGACCAGTCCCCGCCGGGAAAACTAACTGAGGCGATCTTTGGAGGCGAGGTCGCTGACGGTTGAAGCGCTGAAGACCTCCGACAGACGCAGTTACGGAAACATACCGATCCGCCATCACCTGCAGCTGAACGAGACGACCAGCTTTCGCTCGATATACCAGTGACTATTTATTGACGGTTATGCCGTGAGTGCTTTAGGGGACACCGGCGCAGGCTACACGATACTAAGCGGGAAAATAGCAACGCAGCTGAAGAAAGTGATCACGCCCTAGCATAACTCGCAGATTCGGACGGCTGGCGGCCACGTCGTTACTCCGCTGGGCGCCTGCACGACTAGAGTTGAGATTCAAGGATCTACATTCGGTGCGAGCTGCCTTGTCTTACGCGAATGCTCCCGCGACGTTATTCTTGGCGTTGACTTCCTGCAGGAGTACGGCGCGATTATCGATCTGCAAGAGCGTCGTATCACTTTCTCTGCCGCACGAGCAATCGACGTGCAAGACGGCCAACGGCGCGACGACGTACTTCGTGTTTCGGCAGACAGTGTAACGCTTCCTCCACGAGCCAGTGCCCTCGTCGACGTTACATGCTGTGGCTTACGCGATGGCGAAGCGGTGGCCGAAAGTAACTTGGAACACCTACTGAAGCAAGGTGTTTGTGTGCCTCGAAGTGTTATACAGATTCGTGCTGGTCATTCGCAATTGCTTGTTACCAACTTTATCTACGAGCACCGACACCTGTTCCGCGGCACTTCGTTAGCGTTTGCTGACGCAGTAGCAAACGTTAACAACTGCTTCACGTCAGAAGTAGTGGAGACAGCAGACACGTCTCTGGGCCATCTCGACATCAATTCTGAACTGTCCACCGATAGCCAGACAGCACTGCGCAAGCTCTTGCATGAATTCCGGACCTGCTTCGTACATTCTTCCAAGGTACGCCAGACTTCCAACACTAAACACAGGATCATCACGTACGAAGACGCACGCCCGATACACCAGCAGCCTTACCGCGTGTCGGCAAAAGAACGTGAAGCCATACGTACGCAAGTCCGGGAGATGCTTGACGATGGCGTCATCGCACCTTCCAACAGCCCGTGGTCGTCTCCGGTCGTTCTTGTCAAAAAGAAAGACGGAACGCTACGCTTCTGTGTCGACTACCGCAAGCTCAACAACGTGACAAAAAGGACGTGTACCCGCTGCCGCGTATCGACGACTCGTTAGATAGACTACGGCGTGCCCACTATTTTTCTTCTCTCGATTTAAAAAGCGGGTACTGGCAAATCGAGGTAGACGAACGCGACCGCGAGAAAACAGCCTTTGTGACTCCAGATGGGCTCTATGAATTTCGAGTGCTTCCTTTTGGCTTGTGTTCAGCCCCGGCTACTTTCCAGCGAATGATGGACACTGTCCTTACTGGACTGAAGTGGCAGGCCTGTCTTGTGTACCTGGATGATGTGGTCATCGTCTCTGAAACGTTTGAGCAGCATCTTCACCGCCTACGGAGTGTGCTAGAAGCCATCCGATCGGCAGACCTCACACTTAAGCCCGAAAAGTGCCACTTTGGTTACGAAGAGCTCACGTTCCTCGGTCATATAGTAAGCGCCAAAGGGGTCCGACCCGATCCCGACAAGCTTGCCGCTGTGGCCGCGTTTCCAGCTCCTGCCGATAAGAAGGCCGTCCGGCGCTTCCTGGGTTTGTGCGCCTACTATCGCCGGTTTATTAAAGGCTTTTCGAAGATAGCGGAACCCCTGACACGCCTTACGAGGGACGATACGCCATTTCTGTGGCATAATGAGCAACAGGCGGCTTTTGCTGAATTACGACAGCGCCTGCAGTCAGCACCCGTTCTAGCACATTTTGACGATGATGCTGATACTGAGGTGCATACCGACGCAAGCAGCATTGGCCTTGGCGCAGTGCTCGTCCAGCTTCAAGATGGAGTGGAAAGAGTTATAGCGTATGCCAGCCGCCCCTTGTCCCGTGCCGAGGCGAATTATTCGACTGCGGAGAAAGAGTGCCTCGCGGTCGTGTGGGCGATCATCAAGTTTCGCCCCTATCTCTATGGTCGTCCCTTCAAAGTAGTGACGGACCACCATACCCTCTGTTGGTTGGCAAGCATGCGCGACCCTTCAGGACGACTGGCACGGTGGAGCTTGCGGCTACAGGAATTTGACATCACCATCGTTTATAAGTCTGGCCGTAAGCATGAAGACGCTGACACGCTGACACGCTGTCCCGCGCACCCATTGATCCTGCCAGTCAGGAAACAGAGGATGATGACGGCTTCCTGGGCGCCATTAGTTCGTCGGACTTGAGCAGACGGCAGCGTGATGACGCTGAGATTAGACCGATCATCGATCATTTAGAGGGCCACGACACAACCATACCACGCCATCTGTCCCGCTCGCTGACGTCCTTCTGTCTGCGAGACAACGTGCTTTATAAGAACAATGCTCGTTCAACCAGCCGTGCTTACCTCCTGGTGGTTCCAAGGGACATGCGCGACGACATCCTCTTCGCTTGCCATGACGAACCGACATCCGGTCATTTAGGCTTTTCACGAACACTCGCTAGAGTAAGTGAAATGTACTATTGGCCCGGGCTTTCGGCAAGCGTCAAACAGTACGTTAAAGGCTGCCCTGAAGGCCAGCACCGCAAGACACCATCCGTTAAACCGGCTGGCTTACTTCAGCCAATTGAAGCACCTCACACGCCTTTCGACCAAATCGGCATGGACATTCTCGGACCGTTTCCTCTCTCTGCCGACGGTAACAAATGGGTGATCGTCGCGACTGATTATTTAACACGCTATGCTGAGACGCAGGCGATCCCACGAGCCACGGCCTCAGAGGTGGCGCAATTCTTCATGCGCCACATCGTCTTGCGTCACGGTGCTCCCTCCACTGTAATAACCGACAGAGGGACAGCATTCACAGTGCAGCTTATGGACGAAGTTTTTGAATTGAGTAACACCAGGCATCGCAAGACGACCGCGTACCACCCGCAGACCAACGGACTTACCGAGCGACTGAATAAGACTGTCACAGACATGCTCGCAATGTACATCGACGTTCAACACAAAACATGAAATCGGATCTTGCCTTACGTGACCTTCGCGTATAACACCGCCGTGCAAGAGACGACGCGCTTCACGCCCTTTCGCCTTCTCTACGGTCGCGAAGTCCAGACGATGCTGGACGCTATGCTGCCGTGTCAAGACGCTGACCTATTGACAACTGACGCCGAGGAATTTGCAGAGCGTGCTGAGGAAGCTCGGCAGCTCGCGCGCCTGCATATCGGCCAGCAGCAGCAGGCAGACGCACGACGCTACAACATCCGCCACAGGGACGTGTCCTACAACCCCGGGGACCAAGTTTGGGTGTGGACCCCCCGTTCGCCGTCGTGGCCTCTGTGAAAGCTTCTGAGCCGGTATTTCGGTCCGTATAAAGTGCTCCGCCGCGTCAGTGACGTAAACTACAGAAGTTGTTCCGGACACAACATCGCAGACACGGAGTAGGGACACAAAGACAAACGACCTCAGACATAGTTCATGTTGTGCGCATGAGCCGTACATTGCGCGTCCGTAATTTTTTTTTTGTTTTCATTTTTTTTCTCTCATTCTCTTCTTTGTTTCTACTTTTCATTTCTCTGGGAGCTTGCTTCTTCGTTCATCGACTGTGCCGGCGTGACGGCTACATTTTTTTTTGTGTACTTTCGCCTTTGCCTGCCTTCCTCTTCTTTGTCTTCTACGCCTATTTTTTATTTTTTTTTAGCATCGAGGCGATGCTTTTGTTCGGAAGGGGGGATATTGCCACCTGTAGGTAGTGGGTCGAGGGCAAGAGTGGGTCGAGCCCAAGAGAAGAAAGAAGACCGCGCCCTCCTTCTCTGCTCGAGCCAGCCCGACGGTCGCGTCTTCCAAGAGCCAGCTGCTCTACGTTTATTAAACTTCAGGGCTACTTCTCGAGGCTCGTGACAATATCGGTGCACCTGGAAAGGGCACCCGCCAGGTTGTCAACATCTTCACCAATATATGTTACCATGAGATGAGCAACAACAGGCGCGTCACAGATGTATATAAAGGATATTGGAGAATATATTATCATTAATGGTGGTAGATTGGGGACCTATTACGTTGCTTCTCTTCGCAGTCAGTTTACTGTTCGGTGATGCCTTTTCCATGCCTGGGAACAGTCGATGTAATCTTATTAGAGAGATTGACTACTACGTGAGCAACACTAGTGACTATATCGGTGCACCTAGAAAGGGCACCCGCCAGGGCGTCAACATCTTCACCAAAAAATATATTACCATGAGATGAAGCAACAACAGTACGCGACACAGATGTATATAAAGGATATGGAGATGATATTTATCATTAATGTGTGTAGATTGGGCGACCTATTACGTTGCTTCTCTTCGCAGTCAGTTTACTGTTGGTGATGCCTTATTCCATGCCTGGGAAATGAATGTAATCTTATTAGAGAAATTGACTACTAAGTGAGGCAACACTAGTGACTATGTCGGTGCACCTGGAAGGGAACCCCCAGGTGTCAACATCTTCACCAAAATATATGTTACCATAGATGAAGCAACAACAGGACGCGTCACAGATGTATATAAAGGATATTGGAAGAATATACTTATCATTAATGTGTGTAGATGGGCGACCTATTACGTTGCTTCTCTTCGCAGTCAGTTTATGTTGGTGATGCCTTTTTCATGCCTGGGAACAGTCGAATGTAATCTTACTAGAGAGATTGTCTACTACGTGAGGCAACACTAGTGACTATATCGGTGCACCTGGAAGGGCACCCGCCGGTTTGTCAACATCTTCACCAAAAATATATGTTACCATGAGGATGAAGCAACAACAGGACGCGTCACAGATGTATTAAGGATATTGGAAGAATACATTATCATTAATGTGTGTAGATTGGGCGCCTATTACGTTGCTTCTCTTCGCAGTCAGTTACTGTTGGGTGATGCCTTTTCCATATCTGGGAACAGTCGAATGTAATCTTATTAGAGAAATTGACTGCTACGTGAAGTAACAATAGTGACTATATTGGTGCACTGTAAAAGGCACCCGCCAGGGAGAACATCTCTCGCCAAATATGTGTTACCATGAGATGAAGCAACAACAGGACGCGTCACAGATGTATATAAAGGATTGGAAGAATATTACTTATCATTAATGTGTGTAGATTGGGCGACCTATTACGTTGCTTCTCTTCGCAGTCAGTTTACTGTTGGGTGATGCCTTTTTCCATGCCTGGGAACAGTCGAATGTAATCTTATTAGAGAGATTGACTACTACGTGAGGAACACTAGTGACTATATCGGTGCACTGGAAAGGGCACCCGCCAGGTTGTCAACATCTTCACCAAAATATATGTTACCATGAGATGAAGCAACAACAGGACGCGTCACAGATGTATATAAAGGATATTGGAAGAATATATTTATCATTAATGTGTGTAGATTGGGCGACCTATTACGTTGCTTCTCTTCGCAGTCAGTTTACTGTTGGGTGATGCCTTTTTTCCATGCCTGGGAACAGTCGAATGTAATCTTATTAGAGAGATTGACTACTACGTGAGGCAACACTAGTGACTATACGGTGCACCTTGGAAAGGGCACCCGCCAGGGCGTCAACATCTTCACCAAAAAATATATTACCATGTGATGAAGCACAAACAGGACGCGTCACAGATGTATATAAAGGATATTGGAAGAATATATTTATCATTAATGTGTGTAGATTGGGCGACCAATTACGTTGCTTCTTTTCGCAGTCAAGTTTACTGTTTGCGTGATGCCTTTTCCCTGCCTGGAACAGTCGAATGTAATCTTATTAGAGAAATTGACTGCTACGTGAGGCAACACTAGTGACTATATCGGTGCACCTGGAAAGGGCACCCCCCAGGGTGTCTACATCTTCACCAAAAAATATATTACCATGTGATGAAGCAGAACAGGATGCGTCAAAGATGTATATAAAGGATATTGGAAGAATATATTTATCATTATTGTGTGTACATTGGGCGACCTATTACATTGCTATTCTTCGCAGTCAGTTTACTGTTCGGTGATGCCTTTTCCATGCCTGGGAATAGTCGAATGTAATCTTATTGAGAAATTGACTACTACGTGAGGCAACACTAGTGACTATATCGGTGCGCCTGGAAAGGGCACCCCCCAGGGTGTCACATCTTCGCCAAAAAATATATACCATGTGATGAAGACACAACAGAACGCGTCCACAGATGTATATAAAGGATATTGGAAGAATATATTTATCATTAATGTGTGTAGATTGGCGACCTATTAAGTTGCTTCTCTTCGCGCAGTCAGGTTTACTGTTGGGGTGATGCCTTTTTCCATGCCTGGGAACAGTCAATGTAATCTTATTAGAGAGATTGACTACTACGTAAGGCAACACTATAGGACTATATCGTGCACCTGGAAAAGGGCACCCCCCAGGGTGTCAACATCTTCACAAAAAATTTATTACCATGTGATGAAGCAACAACAGGACGCGTCACAGATGTATATAAAGGATATTGGAAGATGATATTTATCATTAAGTGTGTGTAGATTGGGCGAACCTATTACGTTGCTCTCTCTTCGCAGTCAGTTTACTGTTGGGTGATGCCTTTTTCCATGCCTGGGAAATGAATGTAATCTTATTAGAGAATTGACTACTACGTGAGGCAACACTAGTGACTATGTCGGTGCACCTGGAAAGGGCACCCCCCGGTTTTTCAACATCTTCACCAAAATATATGTTACCATAGATGAAGCAACAGCAGGATGCGTCACAGATGTATATAAGGATATTGGAAGATTATATTTATAATAATGTGTGTAGATTGGGTGACCAATTACGTTGCTCTCTTCGCATGACAGTTTACTGTTGCGTGATGCCTTTTTCCATGCCTGGGAAACAGTCGAATGTAATCTATTAGAGAGATCGACTACTACGTGAGGCAACACTATTGACTATGTCGGTGCACCTGGAAAGGGCACCCCCCAGGGTGTCAACATCTTCGCCAAAAAATATATTACCATGTGATGAAGCAACAACAGGATGCTCACAGATGTAGATAAAGGAAGAATTGGAAGATTATATTTATCATTAATGTGTGTAATTGGGCGACCAATTACGTTGCTTCTCTTCGCAGTCAGTTTACTGTTGGTGATGCCTTTTTCCATGCCTGGAAACAGTCGAATGTAATCTTATAGAGAGATTGACTACTACGTGAGGCAACACTAGTGACTATGTCGGTGCCCCTGGAAAGGGCACCCCCCAGGTGTCAACATCTTCACCAAAAAATATATTACCATGTGATGAAGCACAACAGGACGCGTCACAGATGTACATAAAGGATATTGGAAGATTATATTTATCATTAATGTGTGTAGATTGGGCGACCTATTACGTTGCTTCTCTTCGCAGTCAGTTTACTGTTGGGTGAGCCTTTTCCATGCCTGGGAACAGTCGCATGTAATCTTATTAGAGAGATTGACCTACGTGAGGCAACACTATTGACTATGTCGGTGCACCTGGAAAGGCACCCCCCGGGTGCAACATCTTCGCCAAAAAAATTTTACCATGTGATGAAGCAACAACGGACGCGTCACAGATGTATATAAGGATATTGGAAGATGATTTATCATTAATGTGTGTAGATTGGGCGACCATTACGTTGCTTCTCTTTCGCAGATCAGTTTACTGTTGCGTGATGCCTTTTTCCATGCCTGCAACAGTCTCGAATGTAATCTTATTAGAGAGATTGACTACTAGTGAGGAACACATATTGATTATGTCGGGTGCACCTGGAAGGGCACCCCCCAGGTGTCAACATCTTCGCGCCAAAATATTATTACCATGTGATGAAGCAACAACAGGATGCGTCACAGATGTATAAAAGGATATTGAAGATTATATTTATCATTACTGTGTGTAGTTGGGCGACCTTTACGTTGCTCTCTTCGCAGTCAGTTACTGTGGGTGATGCCTTTTTCCATGCCTGGGAATAGTCGAAGTTAATCTTATTAGAGAGATTGACTACTACGTGAGGCAACACTAGTGACTATCGGTGCACCTGGAAAGGGCACCCCCCAGGGTGACCATCTTCACCAAAAAATATATTACCATGTGATGAAGCAACAACAGGACGCGTCACAGATGTACATAAAGGATATTGGAAGATTATATTTATCATAATGTGTTGTAGATGGGGACCTATTACGTTGCTTCTCTTCGCAGTCAGTTTACTGTTGGGTGATGCCTTTTTCCATGCCTGGGAACAGTCGAATGTAATCTTATTAGAGAGATGACTACTACGTGAGGCAACACTATGACTATGTCGGTGCACCAGGAAAGGGCACCCCCAGGGTGTCAACATCTTCGCCAAAAAAATATATACCATGTGATGAAGCAACAACAGGACGCGTCACAGATGTATATAAAGGATATGGAAAGATTATATTTATCATTAAGTGTGTAGATTGGGCGACCAATTACGTTCTTCTCTTCGCAGACAGTTTATGTTGCGTGATGCCTTTTTCCATGCCTGGAAACAGTCGAATGTATCTTATTAGAAGATTGACTACTACGTGAGGCAACACTATTGACTATATCGTGCACTTGGAAAGGGCACCGCCAGGTTGTCAACATCTCGCCAAAAATATAATTACCATGTGATGAAGCAACAACAGGATGCGTCACAGATGTATATAAAGGATATTGGAAGATTATTTATCATTAATGTGTGTAGATGGGGCGACTATTACGTTGCTTCTCTTCGCAGTCAGTTTACTGTTGGGTGATGCCTTTTTCCATGCTGGGAACAGTCGAATGTAATCTTATTAGAGAATTGACTACTTACGTGAGGCAACCTAGTGACTATGTGGCGCACTGGAACGGGCACCCCCAGGTTGTCAACATGTTCGCCAAAAAATATATTACATGTGATGAAGCAACAACAGGCGCGGTCACAGATGTATTAAAGGATTGGAAGAATATATTATCATTATGTGTGTCAGATTGGGCGACCTATACGTTGCTTCTCTTCGCAGTCAGTTTACTGTGGGTGATGCCTTTTTCCATGCCTGGGAACAGTCGAATGTAATCTTATTAGAGAGATTGACTACTACGTGAGCAACACTATTGACTATGTCGTGCACTGGAAAGGGCAACCCCCCAGGGTGCAACATCTTCGCCAAAAAAATCATTACCATGTGATGAAGCAACAACAGGAGCGTCGCAGATGTATATAAAGGATATGGAGAGATATTTATCATTTAGTGTGTAGATTGGGCGACTATTAGTTGCTTCTCTTCGCAGTCAGTTTACTGTTGGGTTGATGC